>NC_056732.1:1629009226-1629226726 GCF_019279795.1 Protopterus annectens
AAGGGCACTGGTCAATCCCAGAATCCACACTCACACACTTCCACACTGTGCACTACCTACAGACAATTTGGAGAATATAATTTCACCTACCAAAAGGTCTTTTGGGAGATGAGAGGAAGCCAGATCACCAGGAGGAAATGTAGTTGGACAAAATAACGATGTGCATAAGTTGCTCAGAAGGCATCCCAGCTGAGAACTGAATCAGAGAACCTGTTGCTGTGATGCGCAACCACTGCCTCACTACTGTCTTGTAATGCAATGAGACGAAAAATGCATTCAGTATGACTAGTTGATAGTGCACCCAAATGTACCTACTAAAACTTAGATAGTTATTGTTAGTGCTGTACTTACTAAAACTTAGATACACACATGCACATAGAGACACTGTTCACCCCAAACCTAGGTGCTGTAAAAAAAAAAAAAAAAGCAAGAGACAGTTTACAGAAGTACTGATTTTTCCCTACTTAATTCAACTCACAGTTTCTGTTTTGCTTACTGAAGACAAGTCTATGTTAAGGAAGAAAAAAACACAAGTAGCCTAAAAAGAAGAGTCTATGTTAAATCATTGAATGCGTAAAAAAGCGAACAGTGATTTATTGAACCCATGTAAGTGGAAGCTTACAATCTCGAACATTTAGAAAAAAATCGCTGTTCCACAAAAAAATAAATAAATAAAACATTACCCCCACTTAAATATACCAACTCCGAGATTGCACTACAGTCACAAAAACAGCAAAGTAACAGAAGCGGCCAAGCGATTTCTTTCCCAGGGAAAGAATTCACTTATATGCCGTTTCGCTATTTTGCCTTTTCGTACTTTCAAGTTTGATCAAGACTCATTCGAAAGAAAGAGTCTTCGATCATTTAATAGGATCCCTAAAAAGAATGGCATAACTTCACATTGTGTCAGTTGACATTTTGCAGACTAAAGTGATCGTTTGCAGCCTTTTTATTGTAGCATTTCTGAGACATTATCTGCTCATAATTTTCAGTGTAATTATATGCACTTTACAGTTATTTGAATTAGATTTGGAAGATGCTGAAATTGCTATCATTCATTTATTTAACTGTAGCAAAAGCTTCTGTAATAGTGAGAATGTATCACTTCATGGACTTTTGACACCACCACATAGAAATATGGCATCATACTAAGAGTTCTTGCACTCCAGTGTGAGTCAAGTAAGTAGAATGCTTAATTTCATAGCAGAAAGTGGTTAGAACATTTTTAGCATCATTTGTATTTTTGTCACTGAGTAGAAATTTACAACCATAAGTTTATATATAATGTTTTGTATTCAACACTCAGTTTCTAAGGATCATTTTTACAGAAAGGCCTTTGAGACAGAAAAAGGATGCAGAGTTTGTCCTCTTCTAAAGAAAATACCACAGATAATATATTAAAGGATACTAGATTTAAGCTTCTAAATATTCAAATCAATATAATCAAGCCTAATTATCAATTCACAGCTATCCTAGAACATCCTCTGTTACCTTGTGATCATGATAGCTATCTTGACACTTTAGCTGAAACCCATATTAAACCCAGTGCCTTCTTACTGTGAGACTTCCACTCTCAGTTAATAAACCAGCTGACCTACACTGCCAGTGGTCAGAATGCCCAGCACTTCCTTGACCTTACCCTACTAAGTGCACCAATAACCTTGTTCTAGTCCTCACAAATGTGACCACTTCTTGCAAATCTCTGTCTATATCATTATGTCTTGTCAAATCAGACCATAAATTACTGGCATTTTCCATTAAAACAGGTCGTACTTCCCCTGTAAATATCACTGTGTTTAGGGACTTCTCATAGCAAAACTTCTTCAGTTGCACAAGGATCTAAATAAATTCCGCTGTGTTCCTCCTCTGGAAGATCGGTAATTCCTATCTGCACTAAATATATAGAGAAATTTAAAATCATTAAAAACAAGCCCTATGGTGGAATGCCATAAATAAATTATTTAATAAGAAAAATAAATTGATTAATGCTTATGTGATACCCCAGCACGGGCTCAGTAATCAAGGAGACTCAGTCCTCACCACTGGCAACAGTGGGGGATGTACACAGTGTTGCCAGTATTGTGGCTCCTTGATTGCCAGGCCAGTGCTGGGGCGTCGCATATTAATTGGTGGGCATTGGTGGGATATCCACATCACATATTAATTGGGTTGCAGTGGTGATCCATATGACGCCCATGCACTGGCCCAGCAGTCAAGGAGCCTCAATCCTCACCACTTCTACCAGTGAGGGGCATCCATATAGAGAAAGGATAATAAATACACACACAGTAAAGTACAATTTCCCTAAAGAGCACACAGAGATCACAGTCAATCTGTGGCTGGTTTCTCACTTTCTCTCCAGGTCCTCAATAAGTCTCCCCACTAGCACAGCTATAGGGTCCAGATCTCAGCCTAGTGGGCAAGTTAAAACCTCCAGCACCCTCTCTGTCCAACCAGTGCTTCGTGTCCCTCCCCAAGTAGCTGACACACACACACACACACACACACACACACACACACACACACACACACACACTTTGAGATAGGAGTCCATACAACCACACAGACACTCCTGGGGAAGGCTGGTATATGTTCTCCAGCTGTGCCCCTTTTACCCAGACTATACGGTAGAAATCACTGCCACTACCCAGCTAATATTTATCAGCTACTCAAAGACCCTTATGAAAGGGTGTCAAGTTATACTGTGCAATATTATTATAAAAAATGGTAAGTGCAACCGATCAGTCAAGACTTATTTGGAGTGACTTGGTACAGTATCATCATATACATGCAATGTACTCTTAGAGCTTAAATTATCTCTACACAAAACAGCCACAGTTGAAAGGTTTAAAAATATGTAATAATAAATAATAAAAACACAAGACAATATATCTTACTACAAAGTGCCAGTCAAGAGTTCAGAGATCACAGAGAAATACTTAAAATAATGCAGTAGAAAAGTTCTGACATCACAGAAATACAAACTAGTCTAATCTTCCTAGTTCCTAGCTATTTCTAAGAGAAAACACAGTTCTAAAATCCTACTTACATATAGACACAGGCAGAGTGGTGAGTTGGATGTTCTCAAGACAAATGCTCTAATGCTCTCATTCTTTCTGTCCTTAAATTGATAACACAGTACCACTGATTCATTTCAGATTGCATCATTTTTTTCTGGTTCCCAGGCTAACAGACTCTGAGGTTAATAGCCCCTTTGATCTTGCAGCTGGTCAGGAACCAGAGCAATAAAAGTAATTATACTTGCAAATTGTAGCCATTAACTCGGACCTCAGAACAATAGGCAGAATTTCTTCACCCAGACATCAGCTTCAAGCCCAGAGATCAAAACAGTCATGAAATGCTTGACTTATCAACTTTCTTACAGCAGAGTGCACTGTTATTACATTTTTCCAATTCCACATTTAACACCATGTTTTCCCATTTAAGAGAACAAGCCTGTGGCTTATATTAATATTTACAAATGACAGAATTATCTACAAAATTCTTTCTGGCTAGGCTGGCAGCCTTCACCTATCTTCACAATCCACATATTAGGATTCAGTGGAGTGGATATTGAATTCCTGTAGCCTGTAAACAGTGGTCACTAAGGAACGTGTTTGTACTCTCACTCAGCTCCACAGTGAACATTCAGAGTTTTATATCACAATTGTTTTATTTTATTTATTTATTTTTTGTTAGCTTAAGTTAGTCAGGAAGAGTAGGCAAGCATGTCAGCAGAGGAGTATGGCAAACTGACAAGGAGCCAGTTGGCTGAGATGTGCAAGGCTAAAGGACTGGTGCATGCCAACTTGACTAAAGCAGAAATGATTGCAGCCTTGGGCACAGCTGCATCACAGACCAGCAATCAGAAGGACAACCAGACTGGCCTTGGAGATGTACAACTCTCAGAAAATGGACAGTTCGACCTTTCCACAGAGGACTTAAAAATCCATCTGGAGTTAGAGACTTGAACTGGAGGCCACATGTTTGGAAATAGAAGCAGCAGAGAGACTTAGACATTTGGAGGCTGTGGAAAATGAGAAACTGCGATGTCTGGAAGCTGAGGAGAATGAGAGACAGAGGCAACATGAGAAGAAGATGCTGACTCTTCGTCAGGGTCATGGAGGTAATGGGGAAGGGAGTAACCGCACCCCATAAGCAACAAAGGTCAATAAATTTCTTCCACAATTTGCAGAGGGTGATAATTTTGATAGTTTCATACATATGTTTGAAAGGGTATGTAAACAGTATAATGTTGAACAAGGGCTCTGGGTATGGTTCCTGACCCCCTTACTCCATGGTAAAGCTTTAACTGCTATTTCTAAATTGTCTGATAATTGCTTAAATTATAATACTATTGAAAATTGTCTTTTAGAGTGTTTTAAGTTAACACCTGAAGCTTATAGGAAACAGTTTTGTGAGCATACATGCAAGGCAGATGAAAGTGTATGTAAATATATTGCTGAACTAAGCACTTATTTTCATAGGTGGGTGAGTGGATGTCAGATCATCACTTTTGAAGGGCTGGCAGACCTTTTGGTGAGGGAACAAACCCTTAGCACTTTGCCTGAGGACATGAGAATCTGGTTTGCAGACAGAGAATGTAACATGACAGATGAGTTGGGGGGAAAAGGGAAACCTATACCTGGTAATCAGGGCATCACTGCACAGAAAAGGGATACCCAGTGCTGCTTATGGGTCTATGGGAACTCATGGTGGGCAGCCTAAACAACCTCAACAGAGTCCACCAGTAGCAGGGAAAGCCATTAGTCCAGGTACGTATCCAGGACCAAGGGATAAATGTTTCAAATGCAGCCAGTGGGGCCAGGTAGCATATAGATGTCCATGAAGGCAAGGTGGGGAACAAAAGGTGGGAGAGCCAGTAAGTGGGAATGACAGAATGCCAGCAGTAAGTTATCTCAAGACAACAAGGGTACCAAACTACCACAAGAATATATATCTTGCCCTACTAAATGGGAAAGAGGCCACTGCTAATAGAGACAGAGCCTGTGACCTAACCATTGTGAAGCATGCAATGGTTAAAGAGGAGCACTACTTGCTTGGGCAGTCTACTCCACTTAGAGCTTTAGGAAGGACCCCATTCCAAATACCTTTGGCTAGGGTTCACCTTGACTGGGAGGGTGGAAAAGGAAGCCAGAAAGTAGGTGTGTTTGAGGATTTCCCTGCAGATGTTCTGATAAGGAAAGATTTTGATAATGCAGTACCTTGTATGCATGCAATGACATGCAGTCAAGCTTGGAGATGAGCATGTGGGTCGGGTAGCCTGGGGGAGACCCAGACAGACCGCAGACTTGAAGCCAGGACTGGTGAGGTGGCTACTTCAAGGAGGAAGCTACCCAGTAGCAGTGAGACTGAAGATGAGCCACAGCTGCTTGTGAGTACTAATGTTCCCTTGGACAGAGTGGCTGCAAGGGCAGAGGTGAGTAGTAGTGCCCAGGCTGACATTGAGGCACTGCTGTCAGAGGATACCAGACTTCTTGTGGAAGGGGAGCTGAGAAGGGTTACAAAGAGAACATTGAGACAGGCTCATCTCTCAGACCCTACATTACAAGGCTTGAGGGCGATAGCAAGGAAGGCACCTGATTTTCAAGGGAAGGGGGAATCTGTATACTGGGACAAAGGGTTACTTTAGAGAGAGTGAACCTCTGATGGATGTCTAGAAGGTGAGAAAATACAGCAGTTGATAGTGCCCAGAGCCTACCATCTGGCACTTCTAGCCATAGGCCATGATATTCCTTTGCAGGGCATATGGGCATAAAGCATACCGAGAGACGTTATACAGAACTTTTATTGGCCTGGGATTTCCAGAGATGTAACAGGGTACTGCAGGACCTCTGAGTACCCCAAGTTCCACAGGGAAAAAGTATATCCTAGTGGTAGTAGATTATGCTACCAGATACCCTGAAGCAGTGGTTGTGTCCTTTTTTGAGGCAGAAAAGGTGGCAAATGCTTTGTTAGAAATTTTCAGCAAGGTAGGTTTCCCAAAAGAATACTGACTGACAGAGGTGCCAATTTTATGTCAGACCTGCTGCCCTGTCTGTGGAAGCACTGTGGAGGTGAAGCATCTAAGGACCACCCCCTACCATCCCTAGACTAATGATCTGGTTGAAAGGTTAAGCTATACACTAAAGACCATGCTTCGGCATTTCAGACCAGTTTAAGTGAGAGTGGGACAAATATTTGCCCCATCTGTTTGCTTACAGAGAGTTGCCCCAGGAATCCACAGATTTTTCACCCTTTGAGTTACTGTATGGGCATAGAATGGGGGGACCTCTAGATTTGATTCGAGATGAGTGGGAGGGTCTGTGTGAATCCCACAAGGAGTCTGTTGTGACATATGTCCTAAACCTCAGGACAAAGTTCAGGGAGCTCATGAGCTTGGCCCAGAAGAACCTGGCTGAAGCCCAACAGGAGAAAAAGGTCTGGTATGACAGGAATGCTTGAGCTAGAGAATATGCTGTAGGGCAGTAGGTAATGGTTCTCATTCTTGTCAGACACAATAAGCTGTAGACAGCTTGGGAGGGACCCTTCAAAGTGGTGAGGAAGGTCAGTGATGTTAACTACATGGTAGAACTGCTAGGCAGGGGCAGAAATTGTACCATGTTAACATGATGAAACCTTACCATGATAGAGAGGCCCTTGTGCTGAGTATTTGCAGTGGATGGCAAGAGGAGTTTGAGAGGGATCTGGTAACTGATCTCCTCCATGAGACTCGGACTGACACCTCAGTGGAAGGGGTAACAATGTCCCAGCAGCTATCCCCTACCCAGGTTCGAGAAATCCGAGCAGTGCTACAGGAGTTTGGGGACATGTTCACTGGGAAACCAGGGTGCACCCACCTGGTGCAGCACCATGTGGATACAGGACCCAAAAGGCTTATTAAGCAGGCCCCTTATAGGGTGCCTGAAAGAGTCAGATGCTAAGGAGCATATACAGGCAATGTTGGAACTAAGGGTAATCCAGGTGACCAGCAGTCCCTGGGCCTCCCCAGTGGTGCTGGTACCAAAACAGTATAACAGCACTCTGTTCTGCTTGGACTACAGGAAATTAAATAGTCACCCACCCAGAGTCAGATAATTACCTCACGCCTAGGACAGATGAAGCCCTAGAGCAGCTGGGTGGGCCTGAGTATGTTACCACTGTTGATCTTACCAAGGGTTACTGGCAGGTGCCCTTGACTCCCAACGCTAGAGAGAGGTCAGCCTTTGTGACTCCTTTCGGCTTGTATGAGTTCAGGAAAATGCCCTTTGGGATGAAAAATGCCGCAGCGACTTTCCAGAGGCTGGTAGATCATATCCTAGCAGGAGCAGGAGATTTTGCCCTTGCTTGCTTGGATGATATTGCCATCTACAGCCATTCCTGGCAGCAGCACCTTCAGCATGTCAGGGAGGTGCTGTGCAGACTACAGAGGGCAGGGTTAACAATTAACACAGTAAATGTCAGGTGGGTATGGCAGAGGTCTCCAACCTGGGACATAGAATGGGGACTGGTAAGATCAGGCCAGAACCTGACAAAGTGGAAGCCATTCAGGCATGGCCTGCCCTTGTTACAAAAAAACAGGTGAGGGCATTCTTAGGGCAGCAAGGTACTACAGTAAGTTTGTCCCCAATTTTAGTACAATAGCTTATCCTCTCACAGGCCTGGCAAGGGAAAACAGGCCAGATAAGGTAATGTGGATCCCAGCATGTGAGGAGGCAATCCAGAAGATCAAAGAAGCTTTGAGATGAGCCCATATGTTAGCCAGTCCAGATTATAGCAAAGAATTTGTTGTGCAGGTGGATGCTTTGAACATGGGGTTGGGGGCTGAACTGAGCCAGGTTTCCTCAGAGGGAGAAGAGCACCCAGTGGTATATTTCAGCCGTAGGCTCCATCCCAGGGAGGAATGCTGTGCAGCTGTAGAAAAGGATTGTGTAGCCATAGTGTGGGCACTGCAGAAACTTCAGCCTTATCTCTATGGAAGGAAATTCACTGTAGTTACAGACCACCATCCCTTAGCATGGCTACATTGAGCCAGCCAGCAAAATGCCAAGTTACTAAGGTGGAGCCTAGGACTGCAAGCATATGATATGACAGTGCAGCACTGCAGTGGGGTTAGCAATGCCAACACAGATGGGCTGTTAAGACAGGGAATGGGGTAAGGTGTTCCAAGATGGGCTCAACCCTTTCAAGCAGATTTTCCCAAGGGCCACATGAAAAACTATCTTGAGTTTTTGGGGGAGTGTCACAAAAGGAAATATTGACATACCAGCTTGCTGGAATTTTGTAAATATATGTCATTTGTAAATATCAACACGATTCATATGCTAATGTTACAAATGTATTAGAACTGTATTTTATGTGTATATCAAACTGCTGGTAAAGACATGTGTGTGAAAAGGGGTTTGTACAGTACTGAGCGTAAAGATGCACCCACAGTGTACCCTACTGGAAAAGAGTAGAAATGTATATAAACTATTGTAATGATGTTATGTTTTAACAGTGGGAATTGACACACAGAAGGTTAACTTGCAAAACTTCAGTAAAATAGTTGAAATTAAATTGTTTTGTAACTGTGGCATAAAAGAGATGTTATCTTTCAGTTTCAGTGCAGCAAGGAGATGGGATGTGTAAAACTAGGGAGCCTTCTGCATTGTTTATGTCTTCCAGCAGCTGCAAACATCTGGAGGCTATGTACTATATTTTCACAGGGAGTTGCTAAATGCTAGCAGTTTATAGCAATGATTGTTGAGCCTGGCAACTGAAGTTAGGTGATAAAAGTGATGTCATGCTGCAAGTATCCCAGCAGTAATATTTGATATTAATTTAAGAACTCTCCGAGAGAGTGACTGTGCATTTTATATCTGTCTTTGACCTGACAACAACATCAGCTAGAAGATCCATTCACTGCACTTGTCTTGCTGTAAGTAAGTTAACTAAGGTACCGTAATTTCTTTTTGACTCAGTAAGGAATGTAGTAAAGATTAGTTTAGATGTTTTTTGTATTTATTTGAGACTATCCTGCAATGTTATTTTAAATATTTCCTATGATTTTGAACTCTGGGGTTACTGTGATGATTTGCTGAGTATTTTCTTGTTGTTTTATTATTTATTATTAAGTATATTTAAACCTACCTTTGTGGCTGATATTTGTGAGATATATATATATATATATATATATATATATATATATATATATAAAAGCTCTGAGAGTACTTGCATATTTATTTGGTGCCACTGTGCAGGCCACTCCTAATAGCCTTGCTCTTGGTCAGACAACCATTTATATTAATAGTAACATTACACAGTAGGATTGGACACTCTTTGTTAAGGGCCTTGATAAGGGGCTCTGGTGGCAGTGATAGCTACCTTATAGTCTGGACAGAAGGAGGCATAGCTAGTAAACCTGTGTCAGCCTTTCCCGTGTGTGTGAGTTAGTTAGTTAGTTAGTTAGTTAGTTAGTTAGTTAGTTAGTTAGTTAGTTAGTTAGGCAGGGACAAGAAGCACTGGTTGGACAGAGAGAGTGTTGGAGAACTTGGCTTGGAACCCTGGCTAAGGTTTCAACTCTATAGCTGTGCCAGTGGGGAGTCTTATCGGAGATCGGGAGAAACCACCCCCACACTGACTGTGGTCTCTGTGTGCTCTTAAGGGAAACTGCAATTTACTGTGTGTACACTCGTCATCCTCCCAGTTTGTACATTCTCCACTGCTCCCAGTGGTGAGGATTGAGGCTCTTTGATTACTGGGCCAGTGCTGGGGCATCAAAGCTTATAAGAAGTGTCATTCTACCCACCTTAGCAGCATGCTTAAACAAACTAATAAAGAGTTATAAGGAACCATAGGAAGCTCAAAACTGAGAACGAACTTAAAATATCCAGCAAAACCAAAATATATCTACAAATCCATCTTTAACTATGTCAGGAAATTAACAACTAACACCCAACAGTGTTCAAAACTAGTCAACTATATTGGGCAGTCTGACCCAAAGCAGGTAGCTGATATCTTAGCTGAAAGTTTAGTTCAAATTTTACTGCACCCACAACTGTATCTGTGTTATAGACTACTGTGGAAAGTTTTCTGTCAGCCCTTTGAAAAGTTAAGAACATCTCATCCACGGTCCCTAATAATATATCAGGTTGCATGATTTTTTAAAGTATGACCTGTTTGACCCCCTACTTAACCTCTTTAATCTAAGCCTGTCTAATGGTTACATTCCAGAAGTATGGAAAACAGCCATTGTAATGCCATTACACAATGATGGCCCAACTATGTGTCCTGGTAACTGTAGACCCATCAGTCTTACTAGACTAATAAGTAAGTCTGTGAAACATATCTCAGACCTCATCAGTCTGAACATTGGAAGTCTCTTTAACTCTGGACCCTCTTCAGTTCAGCTTTATCAAAGAAGGGTCCTGTTTGTTTAAAACTCATTAACTTCTTTGGAAAAGTAACCGAAGCACTGAGTAGTGGTTATGCAGTACATACTGATTATCTAGTTTAGCCACAGCCTTTGACATTATTCCACATGCAGGCATTGTTGACAAGCTTGTAATTCTGAATATGAATCCTTATGTTACATGGTGGATAGCTAACGGATCCACATGATTATAGTTCACAGGTGTCACTTCATAAGCAAAAAAGTTACCGGAGGTAACAGGGCTTAGTTTGGGGCTTTTTCCTGTATCGCATCTTTTTCCACAGACCTTCAGGCTAACACTCCTGGCATACATTCATCTGAGTTTGCAGATGCTTGCAAACTAGAAGTTATTTCTTAATCTTCTAGTATCTTACAATGACTTTGGCATGAGTTCATCAAGGTAAACCTTTGGTGCAAGGGCAGTGGTCTCAAATTATATGTGAAAATATATAGTACAGTTCATTTTGCAAAACAAAATATTAGGGTGACACACATCTCCAATCACACACTGTCATAGATCTAGACACTCTTGTTTAAAATTCCTTATCATTTGACCATCATGTATCAGCAGTAGTTCTAAAAGCCTTCTGCAGGGCTCATCTAATTTCAAAAGACATCTCCTCTCGATCCAGAGAAGTCTTATTTCCCCTTTATTCATATTTCATAAAACCTATTATTGAATATAATGCACTTTTTAGCATGTATTTGTCTAAACAAATCCCTCAACTCAAGAGACCTCCGAGATTCCTAGCTAAAACAGTCAGTGGCCTCAAAAATCTTATTTATTAGGACAATGTGGCAGAACTCTGTCTATACTCAGTCTCTGATAGACTGCTCTGGGGAGATGTGACTAGCCTTGTGAGCCATGAAAGCTCCAACCCTCTTTGACCTTCTATTCCTTCAAAAAACAAATGGTACCTCAAATACTCACTTAAAGGAGCTAAACCTTCGTCAGTAGATAAATAAGACATATTGGCATGGTAGATTTGTATCTCATCATATCCCTAACCTCTGTAAAAAAGAAAACTTTCTCTACATGTCAAACAGAGTAGCACCCTTGCCAACTTTAAAGTAATCTTAGGTAATTGTATGGGCAGGCTGAACCCCCCCCCCCCCCTATCGCAGTCTATCATTTATTGCCCTCTATGAGACTGGAGGGAATTTTTGAATATGGGTTTTTGGCTAACTAGGCTTTCAGTGCTCTGCAGAGTCATTGCCTAATACTTACTTATGAACCTGTGAATCTAAAGGAGTTTGAAAACTAAGCCTGAAGGAAGACATTTTGTTCTTTTTGAACTTTCCGAGTAATAAAACAGATTAAATACGCTCAGGAGACCACTATGAGAAGAAAATGTAAGGAAAATATATATTTTTTTAGCTTGTTTTCAAGTTCTTTTTACTCCAAAGCTGCTTATCACACAATAACTTATTAAATCTGTTCCAAAACATCTTGCAACAATACCTAGCAAGCAACAGTACATGCCACCGCTGCAAGTGAAACACTCTTTATCCATAACACCCTCTTCCTCCTCTTTTTTCTATAGCAATTGCAAATATAACTTTACAGTCGCTATCCTTCCTCAGCTTCCTTTGTACTTTGTTATTCCCCAGTCACACAATCATGTAATTCTCTCAGCTTTAACATCTTTCTGATTTTTTCCCCTAACTTTGTAAAACTCACTCTTCTTTTCCGCCTTTCCTGTTCTGATGATAAAAATGCAACTAACACGTTATCATAAAAATTGTGTTTATAAAAACCTCTACAACATGCATATTGTCAGTTTACCATTGTTCTGTTAGCTCATTGTAGTTACAGATGCACGTTATCACCAGTGTTTAATTGAACCCTTGTGTACTTATTACTCGATGTATTACTATTCTGAACTACTGGAAGTTTTCTCCCCGGGACACTGCTGAAAAGGGTCATGACTGTCTTGGTCAAAAAATGAAATGAATGAATGAAAATACAGATACAAATAAAATAAATGATTTTAATTTTGGTTTAACCTAAATTCCGTTTTTTTTTTTTTTGGGGTGGGGGGGGCTGTTGCTGTGATCTTATTTTCTTGGAAAGCCTGTAATGCATTGCAAGGGCACAGCTGATGATATTAACTTACCCTAGTCTCTCCTGTCGGATCTCCAGTTTCATTCTTTTAAATGGAAATACTGAGAATTGTTACTAACTTTGTGAATCTACATTTAAAGTGTCATTTATAACTTTGCAGTAACTCTTAGAGGTGTTTTTGTAGAATTCTTTATAGGCCATATAAAAAGCATTTCCTTTCAGTTGCAGAAAAGCTTAGCTAATACAGGCTTTTATAAGTGTGATATTTTTGTTAAATTTCATCTCCTATGTAAGGCACATCCTCCCACCTTTCTTCCCTCAGATAGTATATTACATTTCATGTCTTTCCAGTGTCAGCAGCTGCTCAAGCAACTGTGACTGATAATAAACAGATTAATCTGGTTGGTGGGGCAGCAAAACTGCTCCCTCAGTGCATATTTCTTTTGGCCATATTTAATCTAGCATCTGAACTTACCATAACACTACATTAATAAACTAGAGACATTTTCATTTCTTTTCCCATTTCTGTCATTATAACAACAGTTTCGCAGTGATTATTGTTACAAAGTGCAGTTATGAAGCCTCCATACTGACAGATCTAAGTATCCCTAGATATGCCCAGTAAAGAACACATTTTCATCTGCAAATGTATTTGTCACATTATCAGTCTTTATATATAAATAAACATTTAGTAGTAACTGGAAAGTTGTATTGTAAGCAAATTTTTGCATACTGTCATTAAAAAGTGACTCTGATATGTAGTTGTGGTTTGACAAACTATGCAAACAATTCAGTAAAGAAGAAGTACATTGAAACACGTACCCCAGGATTTAATAAACTCTGTAGGCACCATGTAGAGACTACACTGAATGTGTCCATGTACACAGCCATGGTTCCCCCTCGGCAGCACGCCATGCATATTAATGATGGTGCACTGCAGAGGGAGAGCCGAGGAACACTGATATTGAATCATTGTTGTCTTTTTTTTTTTTAAATGAATGTTTGCACAGTGCAGAGCACAGCAATGCCAAGCTGTGCTCACATGTAGACAGCTGCCATCTGCCAGACATCTAAAAATGCAAACCATGATGCAATTAATAATCATAATGACATTTTGTCTGTGTTGTTTTTTTTTTTTTATTTGGTGTTTGTGCGGTGCGGAGTTCAGCTAAGTCTAGCAGAGCTTCCTGCATACATGGCAGACACCTGCCAGACATCAAAAAAGAGAAACCAGATATAATTAATTATTTATTTATTGGTTTAAGTTTGTTTGCGCAGCGAGGTGCTCAGCACTGCTAACAGGTAGCTCAGTGGTATATGTGAAGGTATACTGGATTTCTTAATATCCACGTAGCTAAATGCATAGAGTTACGGCTGTATGTGTAGGAGGTCCAAGGTTTGAATACGTGGAAGTCAGAACTTGTCTGTATTTTTAAATCAAGTAAAAGACAAACACAGGCACAACTGCAGTATCCAGTACTAAAATATTTTACTAAGTGCACAGAACACAAGTGCTTTCACTACAATAGCTTCATCAGGTGTTTAAAAAGCACAGTAAAACACAACTCCTATAAAGCACTGAGGTAACAGTCACATGATACATTCCAATCACTATTTAAAAGCATAGTACATACAAAATATCAGCACATAATTTAATAGCACATAAAAACATAATAAAACATAAACACATTAGTGAAAGCTGCACTATCTCCTAAGGGGTCTATTTTTAAGTCTGGGTCTCAGGGGTACAGACTTGTTGAGACCATGCCCGTGTCCCTCCTCATCCTAACAGTGCATGTAGACTCTAAGTCTTCAGTCTTGGTTAACTATGTCACCTAATCTGGAGCTCTCTGATGTTCTACCAATAACCAAGAATTTGAACACATGGGTGTCATGTGTGTTCATAACATGTCTAGCCAATGCATTGACCTTATTGTATTTATTCATATTATAGACATGTTCTCTTACACGTTCTTTAAATGTTCTATTGGTCTTCCCTGTATAGAACCCCATACACTTTACACAGTAAGCAAGACAAACCACATGTTTAGTATAACATGTGGCATATGTACTTTAAAAGTGTACATTTTCCTCTGGTCAGGATGATAAAATTCAGCACTGGTTTCAATATAAGTACAAAAATTGCAACGCCCACATGGCCTAGTGCCATAGTCACAGTCTTCAGCAAGAGTTCCCTTGGGATAACATAGTCTCCTTTTTAGAGACTTACTGTTCCTAAACTGAAACTTAGGTTCATCATCAATAAGCTTTGCTACCTCAGGATCAGTAACTAGAACCTTCCAGTGCTTCCTGATGATGTCTGCATACAGAAAGACATCACTAGTATAGCTCAAAGGAACTCTAAGTTTCATACCACCATCCTGTCTACCTTTCCTCCAACTAACTTTCCCCCTCCCATCCGAAAAGTAGGGTTCTATGTTTCATTCCTACTACGTCAGTGACATTCGTAAGGATGTGTTGCTCATTATATCCTCTATCTCTAAGGTTATCCACGGCAACATTTACCTGTGTCTGAAAATCCTCCTCCTTCACATTTAACCTATATGCTCTATAAATTTGATTGCGTATAACATTTCTAAAAACATACGGAGGATGTAAACTCTCCCTATGCAGCAAATGATTCACATGGGATTATTTCCTACAGAGCTTAGTAAAAAGTTCACCCTCTTTATCCTTTACAACTAACACATCCAAGAACTCAATCTCATAAAGTGCAGACTTAAAAGTGAACTTTAAAAATTCAGTGCTCATATTAGCAAACTCATGGAATTCCAAAAATGTATTGAGATCATCCTTCCACAAAATAAAAAGATCATCTACAAACCTTATGAAAAGTAAAATGTGACTACTATAGGGTCCATTCAGTACATACTCAGTTTCCCAAATAGCCATAACCGCATTGGCGTAGCTATTGGCACAGGACATGCCCATAGCTACGCCATTGCATTACTTATAAGCCTGTTCTTCAAACACAAAAACATTGTGTTCAAGCACAATTTCAAGTAGTTTAGCTAATAGGCTAACAGTATGCTCACCATAGCTGGCATAACGTTCTAAAAACAGGACAGTACTAGCAATACCCGCTATACTGGGTATCACAGTAAATAGGGAAACTACATCCATGGTAATACGTAAATAATCCTTACAGATACTCATGGAAGCAAAACTGTACAAATCATTCAAAAACTGCTCACTATCCTTTAAGACATGTTTAAGATTATCCAAAGCAGGTCTGAAATGTTTTTCTATATAAATCGACATTGATTCCGTACACCAATTCCTACCCGAGACAATCGGTCTCATTGGTGGATTCACACTGCTCTTATGTAGTGTCGGTAAACGTTGTTTAAACAAAACTGTAGGTTTATTTACAAACAGATACTCAAATAAATTATCATCTATCAGGTTCAACTCTAACAGACATTTCACCAAAATATATACATCAGAAATAACATTATTGACCTGCACATGTGATATTTTCTCATAAAAATGCCCATCATCCAACATATCTTTAATTTTTGTGACATACCAATCCTTATCTAGTACCACGATTGGCCCACCCTTATCGGCAGGTCTAATAATGATATATTTATTGTTCTCAAGACATTTCAATGCATCATTCTCATTTTTGGTTAAATTGTGTTGTTTCCTATTTCTATGGGATGCAGCATTGCCAAACTCCAAATCATAAATGTCCTGTACACATAGCTTCTCAAAGGCTATTGAATTGGGCTTAGGAATAAACCCACTTGGTTTAGAGAAAACATTATTAACATTGTTAGCATTATTAAATACAGCTGCATCATTACTGGTACTACTATACAACAATTTAAGTGTCAAGTTCCTTGCAAACATGTTCACATCAAAAATAACATCCATAAAATTAGACTTACTGGCAGGTATGAAGGACAAACCTTTCTGTAACACACTGTGTTCATACTCAGATAATGTGTGGCTAGACAAATTCCACACTAATCCTTTTTCACTTTCAAAAACACTTTCTTTATAGTGTTCTGACTGTTTATATTCCCTTCTAGCTTCCTTTTGTTGCGACTCTGACTTCTTCCTCTCTGTCTTTCTTTTATAAACTTGAAATTGTGCCCTTTCACGGGCAACGGAAAATGGAGGTCATATTGCCGAAAAGAGCTCACAGAGTAAAAACCGTACCAGTCATCTCAGTTGCTGTATTAATGCCTTTACCCACTGTGGAATCCCTGTGGACCTGAGCTGTAGTGACAATAACTTTTTTGCGAGCTCCCAAGTCCCTAAACGGAGCTGCAACTTTGTCTAAGGGTTGAAATATTTCATTTCCACTTGTTGATCTCGCATCACTAACACATAACATCCCCGACCTAGTAGCAGCGCCATCTGCTATCAAGGACGCTTCCCTAGCGTCCAACAAACTTATATTATTGGCATTTGGTACCTCCGAACCAAAAATACTGCCATCTACAGTCAAATCCGTAGAACAGGCCACAGCTCTAGGCTCGGCTACATCTTCTCTGGGCCAAGTAAAGACATTCCCAGCACGGAAGTCTCGGCGATCATGGCATATCTTACTAATTTTGCCTTTCTGTAACTTGGCCTCATACACAGAAAGGGAATTCAACATATCAGTTAGATGTTGGTCTAAAACAGCATCTGTATATATTTTCTGCAATTGCAAGTATTTAACATTCACAGAATCAGTTAATGTCTTAATCTCCCTTTCAGCAGCTTTTACCAGAAGCATAAGATAACTAAAGCTTGCTTGAGTATTAATCTTCTGCCACTCAAGCAGAAGAAGATTATCACCATTAACATGGGAAGGCATTTTCAAAATGCGTAAGCCTCTCAGCACAAAATTTTCAGCCAGACATACCTCCAAATGAAATTTCTGAAATTGGCTTCTCTTCAATTTATACAATTCTTTCTCTATGGCAAATAAATGAGTCTTTAGAGCAATGATGTCAACAGTATTGTTTCCATCAAAGCCGCCCTCCATAGAGCCGCCAAGTAAAGGGTTGGCACCATCAGTAATACCAGACAAAAACTTATCCAACTTGCTGCCATTGATCATAGAATTAACTCTTGAGTCTGTAGAACCAGGGTCCAACTCAATTATCTCATCTGCCATCGTGATGAGCCAAGTGGTAACCAAGTGAACCAACGAAACAAGAATTAAAAGAAATACCAGTAAAGCAGGCTCAAATGCTGTGTCAGTAAGAGTAAAAAATTAATAAATCCAATAAAAAACAGCACAGACATGACCGCAGTATCCAGTACTAAAAGATTTTATCAACAGTGCACAGAACACACGCGCTTTCACTACAATAGCTTCATCAGGTGTTTAAAAAGAACAGTAAAAGACAACTCCTATAATGCACTGAGGTAACAGTCACATGATACATTCCAATCACTATTATATATATATATATGCTTGAACACAGTGTTTTTGTGTTTGAAGAACAGGCGTATAAGCAATTCAGTGGCGTAGCTATGGGCACGTCCTGTGCCAATAGCTACGCCAATGCAGTTATGGCTATTTGGGAAACTGAGTATGGATTGACTGGACCTTATAGTGGTCACATTTTATTTTCCAGAAGGTTTGTAGATGACCTTTTTATTTTGTGGAAGGGTGATCTCAATACATTTTTGGAATTCCTTGAGTTTGCTAATATGAGCACTGAATTTTTAAAGTTCAGGTTTAAGTCTGCACTCTATGAGATTGAGTTCTTGGATGTGTTAGTTGTAAAGGATAAAGAGGGAGAACCTTTTACTAAGCTCCATAGGAAAGAATGCCATGTGAATTGTGCTGCATAGGGAGAGTTTACATCCTCCTTATGTTTTTAGAAATGTTATACGCAATCAAATTTATAGAGCGTCTAGGTTAAATGTGAAGGAGGAGGATTTTCAGACACAGGTAAATGTTGCCGTGGATAACCTTAGAGACACAGGATATAATGAGCAGCACATCCTTATGAATGTCAATGACGTAGTAGGAAAGAGACATAGTTATGCCAAACCCTACTTTTCGGATGGGAGAGGGAAATTTGGTTGGAGGAAAAGTAAACAGGATGGTGGTATGAAACTTAGAATTCCTTTGAGCAGTACTAGTGATGTCTTTCAGTATGCAGACATCATCAGGAAGCATTGGAAGGTTCTAGTTACTGATCCTGAGGTAGCAAAGCTTATTGATGATGAACCTGAGTTTCAGTTTAGGAACAGTAAGTCTCTAAAAAGGAGACTATGTTATCCCAAGGGAACTCTTGCTGTAGAGTACATATGCCATATGTTATACTAAACGTGGTTTATCTTGCTTACTGTGTAAAGTGTATGGGGTTCTATATAGGGAAGACCAATAGAACATTTAAAGAACGTATATGAGAACATGTCTATAATATGAATAAACACAATAAGGTCAATGCACTGGCTAGATGTTATGAACACAGATGACACCCATGTGTTCAAATTCTTGGTCATTGGTAGAATATCAGAGAGCTCCAGATTAGGTAACATAGTAAACAAGACTGAAGACTTAGAGTCTACATGGATTATTAGGATGAGGGGGGACTCTGGCATGGTCTCAATGAGTCTGTACCCCTGAGACCCAGACTTAAAATAGACCCCTTAGGAGATAGTGCAGCTTTCACTAATGTGTTTGTTTTATTATGTTTTTATGTGCTATTAAATTATGTGCTGATATTTTGTATGTGCTATGCTTTTAAATAGTGATTGGAGTGTATCATGTGACTGTTACCTCAGTGCTTTATAGGAGTTGTGTTTTACTGTGCTTTTTAAACACCTGATGAAGCTATTGTAGTGAAAGCGATTGTGTTCTGTGCACTGTTAGTAAAATCTTTTAGTACTGGATACTGCGGTCATGTCTGTTTTTTATTGGATTTATTCATTTTTGATTCTTATTGATACCACATTTGAGACTACTTCAGTGGTATTTTTTTAATTCTTATCTGTATTTTTGTTGCACACATTATGGACAAAATTTTAAAATATGGCTCTGTTGCGCTCTATGCAACTGTGCTGAAATCTGCTAAGCACTGCATAAACATGGTAACGGCTGCCAGTGGTTGCACGGTGCTCAGCTTCATTAAAACCATGATTGTGCATGTCTGTGCACTGCTCAGCTCTGCTTGGCTGGTTTGTGAGCTGCTAAGCAATGCAGCACTTTTTTGTATGTTGCTTAATGATGTGTGAGGGTGGGAAGCAGCCTATATAAAGCACACTAGGTGGGAATTCTGCAGAATCCATTGGAATTCAATCTGTCGATATGGCTGGTGGTATTGGAGAAGGTGTGTGCTTTTGGGTGCAGCGGTTGGGACAATCAGAAGTCCAGGGTTATGGTTGGGTTCCTAGTCAAAAACATGAAGACAGGCTGCTACAGGGCAGTTTCCAGGGCTCGGAGTGTAAGGAGGAGGCCTGGGACCAGCTGGCCAGAGAACTCACCAGTGTTACTGGTATCCCCTGCACAGATGAGCAGTGTCATCGCCACCATGACAACCTGAAAGGACTAAAGAGGGAGAACCTTGGACACCTGAGTCCAAGAAGTGACGGCAGGGAATGCCCCACAAGTATCTAAGTACCGTTTCCTCTTTTTACCAATATGTAATCTGAATGTCTGCACAACTGGAATGCATAATGGTGTGCTTCTCTCACAACAGCTGCAGCTGAGAGGGCTAGCAATGTCGAGTCTCATGCCGGGCACATGGCCAGGTTGAGCTGTGACCGTGGTGAGTATAGATGTATTATGCCAACTGTAGTGCAATACGCAAGAAAGAGTAAAGAATTAACTGCAATAAAGTATATACAATAAAGTCTGTAGTGCAATAAAGTTGGAATTAGAGCTGTAATGTAATAAATGTGGAATTTAGAATTGTAGTGCAATAAATGAATAATAACTAGTTCAATAAAAACAAGAAACAATGCCAATAACAGCAAGGAAAACGGTATACATCAGAATTGTCTTGTCATAATCATTGCAGTAGATCTGTATGCATTGATAAGGTAAGGTAAGGTTGCTACTGTCAAGTAAAACACTGTAATAGCTATAGAAAGCAAATATAATGCCTGTTAACTGTATTGCTTAACTCATAGTACTGTTCAAGGCTTTCTCCTGGTCAGTACTGGTCACATAATGCTCTGTCTTCCACAGACATTAGGTAATAAAGGTATATTGGTGAGGTAGCCCACTCCACAACCGATATTGTCTGTGTGGACGTCAGAGATATTGCAAACCAATAACAATAATATGTGTTCTCCTGTATTGATGAAAGTGAAATAAAGCTGTAGTAATATATGCAGTACGGTTGTATACCATGCTTGTGTGTTCTGTTGGTACTGCAGTCTAGTAAAACACTATAACAGTACTAGAATGCTAGAGGAAAGTCCTGTAATTTGTATTGCACAGTTCATAGTATGTTTCCAGATGGTTTCCAGGCAAGTATCAGTCACCCTGTGGTCAGCAGTGCTTCAGTAGCTCAGTCTGTTAAATTCCTTGTACACTGTACATTTTGCCACACACAGTCCTGGGTTCGTATACATACATTTTCAGTATCAGTCATCTAATGCTCACAATTTCTCTCTCAGCAAGAACACAAAAATGTGATGGGTGATTTATCTCATATTATGTGCAAATATTATGTTTAGCTCTCACAGAATATTACACTCAGTAGCAAGAATGTGTGCATCAGCATTGTTGATTCAAAAAATAAAACTGTGTAATCCCAGTATGGCTGTATCTCTTGCTTGTCCATACTATGCTGCTGCAGTCGATTATTAAATTATATGCAGCTGTACCCTGCAGTCACAGCTAGTGGGTTCTACTCCTATGCCTGCCAACTAAGCCATGACTGTTGTCTGGTTTAATTACTGTACACAAACATACCTCTCAAATGTCACAATTTCTCATAATGTAATTAGAATTGACTAATCCATCTGTCAAATGTTTACCAGATAAATTATTACCTGGAATGCATTGTATTACCAAATCTGTTTACAGAACACCCTGGTAGTTCTATAAGTCCACATTATGTGAAACCATTCTGAATAGTTCTGTACATGCATTTGTTAGTGCTTGACCCTTATTGTCCCATGCTATCAGTTTGAGAGGAATGTACATGCTACAACAGCTATAGGAGAATTGTAGTCACTGTGATCACAACTGTCAGTAATATGACCAGTGTTGTCAGGGATATCGTCTGCAGTGTCACTAATGGAATGTTTTT
This sequence comes from Protopterus annectens, assembly GCF_019279795.1. NCBI lineage: Eukaryota > Metazoa > Chordata > Ceratodontiformes > Protopteridae > Protopterus > Protopterus annectens. The sequence goes on from NC_056732.1 coordinate 1,629,030,948, forward strand.
CTCTGTCTCTCCCCACCCCTTATCTTAATTTATTCATTATTGTAATGTATTATTTTGATTTAATATTAACATAGTTTGTTAAACTATCTATATTTTGGAAAATGTGGTTGATTATTATGTTTTATTATGATTCAATATTAACATATTTTGTTAAACTAACTGTTTTGTTGGCCGTATGGTTTACTTCACACTGGCATGCTGTTACCATACTGACTGTTATGTTACATTATGTCATGTTGCACCTAATATACATTAATATGTATTTGGATTAATAAAGATGATGTTCCATTATGGTTGTTAATAACTGTAACATATTGCTTTACCTCATGTACCACAGCACGTCAAGGTAGGCCAGTTCTGGCTGATTCCCCCTACCTTGCCTCAACCGGCTGTACCACCATGTCCCAGCATGTCTGGGACCCAGACCAGTGGTGCTCCCTCTACTGCCCCTGCACTACTTGGGGTGTCTGGTAGTAATGCCCCAAGGGACGGGGCCCAGTCCCCCTCTGGGAGCGATGGCAGAGGGAGAGTGGTCACTTGTGATGAGCTACTAGTCCTGGTGCTTAGGATAGTCCACAGTGGCTATGACCCATGCTTGCGCTGGATTGAGGGCATGCTGGCCGACCTGGTGGGGCAGCATCTCCCTGGTGCCCAGCCACACTCTGGGCAGTGAAGAAACAGTGCCAACGGTCATAGGTGGGATGTGAGTCATGCTGCTGCCATTTGGAGGCACATGGGACTCTGATTCCACAACACCCTCCCTGTCAAAGGAGTTCAGATCCCTCATGTGTCACACACCGCCCGATTCTGCTGTCTTGTCTATTTGCAAATGCATCTTCACCTACCCAATGCACCTCCCCCACACGTACCTATGTCCTTTCCCCAACATTCCACACTCACCTTAAAAAAATGGATACCTGTCCCCAATAAAATATATCGTCCCATACATAGCTCTCCATTTCGCACACATGTCCACTGGGCATATGTAATTCAGCCCATTTGGCTTGACAGTGCAGTTATGTTGCCCTCACCCCTGTCTCTGTGGTTTGAGAATCCAAATTCATGTACAAATATATCAAAATGCACAGTTGTTGCTGTACAAGAAATGGATAGCTGTGGTTCTTTCATATACCCTTCCTGCCTTTCAGTATGTTTTTCCCCCTGCTTGCCCACATTTCACCACTTTCCTATCACTTCTTTTTTCCTTATTTTTTTTAGTACAGAGCTGCGAGGCTTGCTATGGTGCGCAACTTCACCTACCTCAGCTAAATAGAGCTGTAATGAGTATATGTGTTTTTAACATTGTAGGTCACATGTACAAAATAAACACCTCTGCCTTGTTTCGATCCCAAGCCCATCACACCTGCAGCACACTGCATTAGCCCACCACGCAACTCTTAATTAAAACAGGTGGTTTAAACAAAACATAGTAATTGTCAATTACAGACATTAGGCATGTTTTAGCAGAGCTGCACGCTGCCCTGCATCATGCAAACTGGAATAAACAATAATGGAAAAATGGGAGTGTACCTTTGATTCTGGTGCAGAGTACACCACTAGACTGCCAAACACGTGATAATGAATGTAACTGAGGCCTGTGATAGGAGGTAAATGTGCCTTTTTTTCAGCAACATGATGACAGTCTCCTTCTAAGGCAATCATGGCAAAATACATGTTCAGCTGGGACTCTGATGCAGAAATGCATCCATATAAAGCCATGTACAGTGCTGATGGATGTAGAAAATGTTTGTCACAGCCTGTATGTGTGCACATATATCTGGCAAGTATACCTGCTGTAGCAGTGACTCAGTAGCTCAGTCTGTTAAATGAATTGAATATAGTACATTTTGCCTCACACAATCCTGGGTTCAAATCCAGTGTTGTGCTGCATTTCAGTTACATTATTGTGAAGATAGCAATTAATGGATCACTAATACACTCTTTATCCACACAAAGCATTGCAAAGTAAATAACCGCTTTTCAGTGCATGAAGTCACAGGCCTGCAAGTAGGGACACACTTCCCATATCCGTATAGCAGTACTATATGTCGCCTAGTACTTATTGACAGAGTTGCCTAACATCCACACGTTAAACACATGTCTTAATTGGAGTGTAAAGGGTACTCTCACCCTGGCACTGCCTCTACAACAAGGCTGACACAGATACACCTAGAGCTTTTTGTCCTCCAAATTGTTCAGACACTCTGCCTATGTCTGTTATCTGCAGCTGCAGCTTGTGGTACACATAGCTCTATATAAAGGTTTCTGCTACAGTCCTACCCTCTGCGATGATGTAGTCTCCTCACCCCAGTAGTGTCCATCTCAACAGCTAATAAATGAGCCCAGGTCTACATCAGGCCTTGTATATTGCACTGTGGTGGCATGTCATTGGCTAATGATAGTGCAATTCAGCTGTTTTGACTGCAGTTAGCATTTCAGAACCACAGATTGGTTTAGAGATAGTCACCTGCTGATGAGGAGCATGTTTAAAAGTCAGGCAGCTGTCTATGGGGAACCATTCTGCATGAGACCTTACTCACACAGAGCATGCCTTTGTGAAACTTTACCAGACACACAGTTCAACAGATTAGTACTGCACTCTAGCAGGCATGTAACTGTTTTTTGTGTATAACAGGAGTCAGATGGGAGGATAGATGTATGTAGAATAGGGGTTACAGCAGTAAGTGGGTCATAGACCAGTGGTAATGACATGTCAGTGATACCCTGATGACTTACATCTACAGGTTACATACAATATATCAGGGTGGCACTGTCTTTTTTCAGTGTGGCACATTGGTGTTGTCGGACTGTCCCTATGTAGTGGCTGTTATAGTACACTGCTATTTGTCTGGCACTGCTTCTATGACATTATTGTGTGGTTGGCCTTAGGGGACACACCACAACGGACTGGAGTGTTGGGTTTATGATCATACAGCAGAAGCTGTCATGGCACACAGGGAAATACCTCAGTATTGATACTATCTCAGTTGTATCCACACATGTAGTATGTTGCCACACTGTGAGTTATGGAATGTGTGAGCAAGCAGTGGATAGTGCTGGCCATTTTGCCCTTGCTGTATCTGTACATAGTGGATGTCCACATATATGATCCTGTAATGTGTTCCTCTTGTGTTGTCTTTCAGGAGTAATGTACCCCAGATGACACCCACCCTTCTCGGATGCAGAAAATGAGATAATCTTACAAGGTTTGAGGCAGCATCATGACATCCTGTTATCCAGGGGGAGACACAATAGGGAACAGCAGACTGCATTGTTGTCAGACCTTGTCCGTGACGTTAATGCCACGGGCCAGCAGGGCAGGACATATGAGCAGGTGCAACACCAGGCAACTGATATGATTAATGCTGCACGTTGATGGGCAGCAGATATAGCCAGGGATCATGCTGTCACTGATAGAGTGCCCGCAGCAGAACAACTCCTCTTGCCCGCTGAGGAATTCTTGGTGTACCTAGGCACATGAGACAGCTCACAGCCGTCCATCACACTGTACATTGTGGAGGTGGGTGCCACAGTTTCCACAGCTGAGGAGTGTGCATGTATGCTTACTGTGATCAGCATTGTAATACTGTAGCGAGGGTCAAGTCTTTGTTCTTTGGGAGGGTGTAACCTCAGGTATACACTCATACGCAGATTGGGACCAATACAACAAGTAACACAGTAGCTACTGTAAATGTGAGGTATATGAACGTATTATCTTGTGCTACCACATGCAGTGGTACTGAAATTACCCTTCAGGTATTGCCCAAGGCCATAGTCCTGCCACTGCTAAGTATGACACTGGTTTTATTAAGGTGCAGTTATAGTCTAGGACAGTTAAGGGTCAGAATAATGCCATATGTACATGTAATTATGTGTGTGAACAGCGTAGGATGTTTTTAAATACCAGTAAGAGGTACCTAAGTTTTTGAGAAGGGGTAGTCACAGGAGTAGAGTTCAACAAACAGATACACTTTGGCAGTTACAGGTAAGAGCAGATAAGGCCCCTGGTTTAAATGAGGCAAGGAATCTAAAATGCCTTTTAAAATACAACAGGTTGAAGGCGAATAGATTAGGCAGTGAAATGTGTATTTCCATACAACTGTGAAGAGGGTTGTACTCGGTTTTATATGTTGTTTTTCAAATATAGTGTCATACTGAGTAAGTAAAAGGTAAATATTACTGGTCATGTTTAACTTGATTTACTTCAGGTGATGGTTATCAAAGTCCTGAGTTGAATTTGAATTGTGTTCCAAGGTAGTGCTTTGTGGGCAAGGGTGGAGAAAGATGTTGATTGACCGCTAATGCAGTTGTGGATCATCGTTGTTGTGAGTCATGGATGCCTTTCATACACAATAGTGCAGGTATTAATGTACTGCTTTTTTCATTCTTATTGCAGGTGACCATGGGGGTTGCAGTCTATCCCCTACACAACCTGATGTCAGTGTCTCCTCTAACACTGATGATGATAGTGGCCACAGTGAGGCAAAGGTGAAGGTGTTGGGGGCTGAATCTGCCCCAGAGGTAGATATCACTCTTCTGCTCCCATTGTTATCACACATATCCCATCACCGGAGGCCACAGATATTGGATAGTCAGAGGGTGGAGACATTGAACAGGAAAGTGTGTCAATTATGACTCCAGTGAGTGTAGACACTGGCCATAGCCAGAGAGCTGGCGAGGTCCCACACAGGCTGAATGACAGGGGCGCTTGTAGGAGGCCTGATGTCCGTCTACCAACTGTTGCAGGTGTCACATCATAGGTCACCCGGTGTATGTTTCGGGCCATCATGCAGGCACAGGCATGTTCTGAACGGAACACTAAGATTATGGTTAGGGTTATGGATGCCACACAGTCTGACATCTGTGACAACCTCCACCACAATGAGTTCACTGATGCAGTGGAGAGATGGTGGGCTGAGACAGTGTCTGTCTTGGACTGCACATTGTCTGTGCTGGAACGTGTGGTTGGAGTTGAACGTCAGACCCATAGACATAGGTCAGCAACACCATCTGCTGAGAGTCCACATGGCCGTACATACTCATGCTCCTGTAGTGGCAGTACATCCAGTGTTACAGAAGGGAGTGTGATGTCCACACCATGACATGGAGGGCTATGGGCTCATGTTCCTGGGTGGTCCCATGAAGTACACAGTCTCAGCAAACAGCAGTCACTGTCCACTAATAGCACCCCTTCTGACCTTGGCCTTGGAGGTACCAATGCAACTCCTGGTAGAGCCAGTTCCCATGTTCGGGGCCAGAGCCGGTGAACTGTCAACTCTACCATGTACGGTCCATAGCTGTCCAACATACACACCTGTAGGGCTAGCACTGAGCTTGACTGTGTACATGCACACACTCACACACCACTGTCAAATGCAGGTCACCTACAGACACACACAGCACCTCTGCATGGTCCATCTTACATGCTCCCTCCTGACTCTCACACATGCTCTCTACCATTTGGACCAGCATAGGCCTCCTGCATCCCCACACAACACCCTGTGTAAGTGATGATACCTGTGCCACATCCCTGTCATCTTAGATATCGATGCAGGGAAATGAAGCTATAGGTCTGATGCACAAGATGACTATATTACTTAACATGTATTTGTGTAATGCAGTGTTGGTTCACCATGCCACTTGTGGTTAATGAGAGGTACTGTAGGCTGGCATTTGTCATGTGTACGCCACATACATTTGTATAACTTATGTGGTCCTTATGTTGTACATTGTTGAATTGGCTATATAGTTGCACTGTGACAGGTGTGTCACAGGCCTGTTTTGACAGGTGTGTCGCAGGCCTGTTTATGTGTCTTCTACAGGAGTCTGGTTGAGATAACCTGTAGATACACAGTGGAAATAAAGTAGCACAGGATGGCCTGTCAGCACAGCACACATATGTCATCAGCAAGATACAGCATTATAACTGCATGGCTCCATAGGTTCATATGTGTATAACAGGCTTACAAGGATAATGTTGGCATTCAGCATACTCATGCATTCTTAATCTGTGAGAAGGCCTGCTACCCTTCATAAGTGCCACCAGGGTTTCGGTGGAGATGATGCATCTACATATATTCTGTGTCCAGTACCAACAGTTCCCCGGCAACAGTTAGCATTGCTGTGTTCTGCATCCCAATATGTAAACTGCAAATGATATGTGTCACAGCATATGTATGCATGATATGCATGGGGTGGCCTGTTTCATGTAGGGTGTACTGCCTGTGTTACATACCTGTCTCAACAGCATGTACTATGCATGCCATACTAATGTTGGTGTGTAGCACAGGTGGCACATGTTAGTCCTGTCAGGGATACATGGGAGGTACATAGTGGGAACTGACACCTCCCTGTATGGAGCTATACATATCCCCTCAAAAGCATTTTGAAGACCGACTACACATATATTGTCCTGACATGGACTCCATAGGACATGTTCTCTACAATGTCTATTGGTGTACCTTGCAACCTGTGTGACTGCTACAGTTGTATGATATGCCTGTGTAGTGACATGGCAAGGGTACCACTGCACACAATGATAGTTGTGATGACTGCCACATTCATTATACTAGTGCCAGTCTGGGATGTATGTTCCAAACCTGTCGGTATTGGTTATAAAACAGTGAATACATCCACATCTTCCCAACCAGTGACAGTCAAAGGCTACAGTACTCTCTGTGTTCAATCTATATGTCCCATGGTTCCATAACATGTTGTAAAATGCTGTAAAAGGCTCACGGAAACTCATGGCTACATTGAGGCTAGCACCACTTCCAGTCAGTGCATACAAGACAAGTCAAGGCACACATGTAGTGCAGGTTGGCTGTATGTAGATGTGCATGCTTACCTATGTAATGGTAAATACTACAGATCACAGTACATGGTGCACACAGAACACCTCATGTCTACTATCATTTTAGGACATATGCTTGATGACATGCACAGGACTTTGTTGTGGTCAGTCCTTTGGGGGACCACATCACCCACTACAAATAAAACACTGCAAAACCCTACATATGTGTAGGCTATCAAGTTTATGCCATATGGATATATACACATGCACCAAGTGGGCTGGAGTGAGATTAGAACCCCTGCCTATCTTGTCTTATACACTATAGATCACTATACTTATCTCATGCTTCATGGCTTACATCTGATATTACGCTGTCAGCTGGTAGTCTTAAGGTGGATGATATCATCAGGCCTTGTTAAAGAGGGCAGTGTGGAATCTAGCGTCATGTTACAGGGCCAGAAAGTGTATAACCACTGCAGGAGGATAGCCCATGAGGGGATTTTCATTCATTTGCAGGAAGATACACACACACACACACACACACACACGCACACACACACACACACACACACACGCACACACACAGACACACACAGACACACACACACACGCACCAAGTGGTCTGGAGTGAGATTAGAACTCCTACCTATCTAGTCTTATACAGTATAGATCACAGTACTTATCCACCCGCCACACCCTAAGTCTTTTGTATTTGTGATAGCAGGCATAGTACTTCTGCATTATACAAACTAGGCCTGTGTTGACAAGCCTCTGTGGCCTGCACTGTGATATTGCTTCATACTGTTATCTTCATGTAGTATCTTAGCAGTGGGATAACTGTACTTATCCTAGCTATATGTGTACAGTTATCAGTATGGCCATATGTGGCTACTTGCAGTTACACAGGCATACCTGTGGGCAGGCACAAGTTGCCCTGTCCATACAAGTGTTGACAGTATTTTACATTATAGCACCTGCTGACCTGTGTCTTTCTACATGGTGACATCCAGCAAGCACAGGGGTCTGTGGGTAAATGGAATTTGTACTGTTGCACCCTTAGCTTGGATCCTTTGAGCAACAGTATGGCTGTGTGATAGTGGAGATTTATACACCATTATTAGGGTATGTCGGACAATACAGACATTCACACACAAATTTCTGTATATAACGGGAATGTATATATAACTGTAGCTGCGTGTGTGCATGATTTGTGTCTGTGGTATGTAGATATATGGGGGTGTATGTATCATCTTAATGTATATGGCTATATAAAACTCCAGCTGTACTCTGTGACATATTGTCTACTCAGAGATGCTATCTCTGCTTAACATGCAGGGCCATGTCAAACCCAGAGCTGTTGGACATGCTACACTTAACGAAATCCCAATCCCTCAGAGCCACACACTCCAGGGATCTAAACCTTGTCATCACAATAAAAAAAACATGCTGGAGGGATAGGTTCCTGACCCAGAGACTCCCCAGACTCTGGAATAGATTGCCCATACATGTGAAGCAGAGTGCCTCTTTGGCCCTCTTCAAAAGGAACCTTGACGATTGGATGGGAGAAAGGAAATTCACCCCAGGGATCACGTCAGTCGCCCTGCTAGACAGGGGTCCAGGGAAGTAAATACTGTGGGAAGAAATAGCCAGGGAATTGTTATGGCTAGGCTTGTATAGGCCCTAGGGCTGATAGCCTAGTACCAACCTATGAACATAGTACTACCTCACATGCAAAAAATGTGAGCAATTCCAGATTAGAACCATCAACACCATCACCCATGCTAGCTTCCCTAGTCCACTGAACCACTCACAACACCAGACAGAGAGGAGTCATTAGTCAGACAATCAGCATCATAAATATGTACATTGTTGTTCTGCATGGGAATAGACATACAATGGTGTGAGCAATATCTATGTTACAGCCCTGTGAGTGCCTGGTCCACTGATATACCATCTGTGATTTTCTGTTAAAGCGGTTGTATGGGTACACTGCTGTGTTGAGGGTGGGGGAACAATGGCACATGATCTGCTGGGATATACAGTAGTCCAAATATCATGTGAGCCCACTGTTTAACATCTCCCTTGACTGATTTAGTGAATATTCCAACCATGAGGCCTAGTGACTATTAAGGAACGCATACTATTGGACTGGGTATCTGTAGTCCCATTTGGATGTTACATCTGTCCAATTAGCCCACTATGTTTCCTTGCATAACAGCAGCACATATATCTATATATCTATATATATCTATATATATATATATATATATATATATATATATATTCATCCTTACAATTAGTGTGTAGCTTAGAGACTTACCTTGTGATGCAGCAGTTGAGATACCTGTAGTTCAGGGCTGACTGTGTGTGATGCAAGCTGTACACAACCAATACATGGATAGGTACAGGCTGTGTGGGTTGTTTAGCATCAACATCTTTATTACATGTATGTGAGTAGGAGTAAGATGTCAGTCCCTAGGGCTTTAGGTTGTCAGTGAATGTGTTATGCGTCGTCTCTTAGCCGGTACAGTCTATGGCATATTGCTGACCCTTGCCTCAGGGGTGAGGGGAAAATCAACGTTCTTACTGGCATATGGTAGCATGGCATGAACTGGTGGAGCACCCTGGATGCTAATGCCTGTGAGACCCCCATCATGTCCCTAATTGGTCTTTGGAAGGTATATGTGGCTATTATCCTAAGGGCTAGACATACCTTTGTTTCCACTGGGATGGGTTCCCCTCTGTTGGCCCTGGGTCTGAGTTGAGGCAAGCAGAACTCAGTGAGTTCATGTAGTATGTCCCTGTCCACCCTGTAGCGCTCTACAATCTTCAGCTCATGAAGCTCCTGGAAGGTTACCCTGGACCTGAACACTTTTCTCCTTCTCTGTCTAGGCCTATTGTCAGCAGCACCAGCAGCAGCATTGACTTCGGCATCTAGCACATAGAGATGTAGCAGACCTGCAGCAGCCCCTAGCATTCTTTCACTTAAAATTCCCAAGTCTGTACTCTAATGGTGCAGAGTATGAGTGAAAAATCAGAATGTAGGGTGTATGCATACTTTATAGTGCTCTACTGTAGGTGCTGACTGTGTGATTGGCTACGTATGAGGATTTAATCGGCCTAGTTTAAGTGAAACAGGGGTAATTAGTAATTAATATGCCATTGGCTTTTAGATACACTTAGCACAGTGGCAAGCCACACAAACATGCGGAAACAAGGGCCCTGAAGGTAAACAAAGTTTAGCAGTCACTGTACTTACCCCCCTGAAAGGTCACGCTCAGTAAGGTGGCGAGCTGCAGAAACATGTTTCCTGCTGAGCACAGTAGCACACCGTGCAAATAGACGCAGCTGAGCTTCAATGAGCTTACATGTCCTCAGACACATACCCCCTCTTGATGTCAGATACCTCTTCTGTGGACACCAACACAGTTCTGTGCCTACACGGAATGGATATGTCGACATGGACAACCCATTTGTGCTATTCAGTAACCCACCTAATTTTCATAGGGATCCATGCACAAAACCTGTAAACTACATGGTTCCAGGCCCTACCTCATTAGCAACAGCACCGTTCCACCACTGTAGATACTCCACGCAGGTTCGTATAATACATTTCTATCACATACTATTAAATTTGTTTTTTCCACTTTTTTTTTTCATAATAGCATCTTTGTGCATGGCAGCATGCTGCATAAACATACCCAGATCATTAAAACAAAATAAAATTATATTAACTTATTTCCCTTATGTTTTTGGACACACAGTGGATAGTTTTGCTCATATCTGTATGTTCTGTGCCATTTCTGTCCATCTACCTGCGTTTTTATATCCCTTGTTGTCTGTCTAAAATCCTGTATACGGAAGTTTTCTGTGTACACCACAGACACTGACAAGAGGTCTGCAGGGCTGCATATCTGCTTGCTGGTTTGCTGTACTTGCCTCATTTGCTTGAGATTCACCTCTTTATGAGGTGATCTGCATGCCACAGATACTTCCGTGTTGGCGCATGCACCGCCCAGCTGTATTTACTGATTAGCAAACCTGCTTACTTTCACATAAGCCATGTGCCATGATGCCTACACGATAAAAAAGACTGTGTAGCCTTTATTAAATTCCCCCCATAGTGTTGTTCATTCAGTGGTGGTTTTCACTGGTTTCAGTTTTGCTGGACTTTTGTTTTATATATTATCTATTGTGCAGTCAGTCTTCTTTCGGCTATATTTCCATTTTTATCAAGATTTTTGTTATGTTTTACACTAGGTCCATTTACACTAGGTCCATTTTATATCTGGTAAATGTGGACTAAGTCATTACTGAAACTGTTAATGAACATCACATTTACCATAACACAGAATCTATTTTTTTCTTGAGAGTGAGGGGTTATTTTGCCAAAGCAAGCTTGAAGGAATTTGTTACAAAAGGTAGGCTTTCTGTAAGCTAATACTATGTCCTCGACAAAATATCAGAAATTATTCTTTGAAGTTTATCAACCATAACTATTTTGTTTCATTATGCAACAAATCAGAAGAATACAGGGAGTTCTGTCAGGCAGCCCAGAGTCAAATAAATACCTTTAAACTGCAGTGTAACATACAGCAGCTGCATTAGCAAAGTCATGTAATGCATGTTTGTTTGTACTAGGATCATTGCCTCATGTATCTGTCATGGGGAATATCTGGCAGTTTTTTTTCTCTCCATACAAAGTTATCTGATTTTGTTTACTTCTGTTTTTGAATGGAAGGCAGCAGGGCTGCAACAGCACTGACTTTGGCATTGTCTATCGACTTTCCTCGGCACACTGGGATCTGCTTTTTGGATGTTGCTTTTTCTGCCTCCTTAGTCCTAACCTGAGGGAGTATCTCAGAGCTCACAGACATAAGTGACACACACACGCACACACACACACACACACACATCATGTTGCATTTGGGAAACAGCTGATATTTTTTCATTGTTTGTATTGCAAGAGCAGCACAGCAGTCATGTTATTGAAATAGTCTGTATTCCCTAAGCCACGAGTTCAAGATATACGTACAGCCATATCAGTGGAGTATCTGCCCCTCCCAATACCTGATGATAGCATTAATAGTGTCTCTCAAGCACAGCAGAGATGCAGGACGCTAACATTTACTAGGCATCACCCCTGATCTCCCCATTGTAATTCCAAGACCCATTATTGTGAGCTATGGAATTATGACAACAAAACGGCAAAACTAAAGGAGAACAGAGAACAGTGAATGTCAATGATTAGTGTTCTACTTTAAAGTAATATTTTTGCAGGATAAATCCCCTGCCACTACAGCCTTTAATTGTTGGAGGGCTGCATATGCACCTCCCACTGCATGTATAGATACACAATCATGTATATGTATGTATATATATATATATATATATATATATATATATATATATATATGTGTGTGTGTGTGTATATATATATATATCTATATATATATATATATATATATATATATATATATACATACACACACACACACACACACACACACACACACACACACACACACACACACACACACACACACACACACACAGACTCTAGCTCTAAGATTACTGTACCTTGCAGAAAAGGGAATGCTGTGAGATGCAGTGATCTCAGACTTAGTCTATCTCAGTCCCCAATTTCACACATTCATTCTCATTGTTCTTGAATTTGCACTTACAAATCCCGGACTATAACCAGTGTTGCCTCGCCCTTGGTGAAGTAAACCCTTAAGAAATCAAATTTAAACGAATATGAACACGAGAATGTTTTTCCAAATATATTCTTTGCCTTAGATCTTGGACGCAAAAAACTGAGTATGGAAGCAGTTGTGTGAACACTCTTCTCTGAAGTAGCAGGCATGATAGTTAGCTCACATTTTTCTTATCCTAAATGGACATTAAGAGCCACCAAGAACATATATTCTGCATTTAAAAACATTGTATTATTCATATATTTATGGCTTGGATAACTGTACTTTGATATCAAGAACAGAAATAACCACTGTGAATGTCTTTTTTGAGTTGAGTGTACATTGCAAGAGTGCAGAAACATCTTAGTATATCTGTGTATATGTCAAAGTACTTTTAAACAAAATACAGTTTTCTGCAGAAATATTGTAATATGCATCAGTGTTCATATTCTGCAGTGAGTCATCGTTACAGCACTACTGTGAATGCAGTGTTTCTAGGTCAAACCATTCTGGTATTTTTACTCATATCCTCTTGCTAACCCTCCATACCAGAATGTTATTAACTGTTAATGTTTTATTCTTCTTCTTTAGGCTGCTCCCGTTAAGGGTCGCCACAGCAGATCACCTGTTTCCATTTCTTTGTATCCCCTGCATCTTGCCGGGTCACACTAACCACCTGCATGTCCTCTCTCACCACATCCATAAACCTTATCTTAGGCCTTCCTCTTTTCCTGTTACCTGGCAGCTTCATCCTTAGCATATTTTTTTCCCAATATACTCTGCATCCCTCCTCAGCACAAGTTCAAACCAATGTAATCTTGCCTATCTGGCTTTGTCTCCAAACCTTCCAACCTGGGCTGACCCTCTAATATACTTATTTTTAATCCTGTCCACCCTTGTCACACCCAGTGCAAATCTTAACATCTTTAACTCTGACGTCCAGCTCTGACTCCTGACTTTTTGTCAGTGCCACTGTCTCCAACCCATATAACATAGCTGGTCTCACTACCCTCTTGTAGACCTTCCCTTTCACTCTTACTGGTACTCGTCTGTCACAAATAACTCCAGACACTCTTCTCCACCCACTCCATCCTGCCTGTACTCTCTTCCACACTCACCATTACTTTGAACTGTTGATCTCAAGTATTTAAACTCGTCCACTTTCGCCACCTCTACTCCCTGCATCCTCACAATTCCTCTATCCTCCCTCTCATTCACACACATATATTCAGTCTTAGTCCTGCTGACTTTCATTCCTCTTCTCTCCAGAGCATATCTCCACCTCTCCAGGGTTTCCTCAACCTGTTCCCTACTCTCACTACAGATCACAGTGTCATCTGCAAACATCATAGTCCACGGGGACTCCTGTCTGATCTCGTCTGTCAACCTGTCCATCACCATTGCAAATAAGAAAGGGCTCAGAGCTGATCCTTGATGTAATCCCACTTCCACCTTAAATGCATCCATCACTCCCACCGCAGATCTCACCGCTGTCACACTACCCTCGTACATATCCTGTACCACTCTTACATACTTCTGACACTCCCGACTTCTTCATACAATACCACAGCTCCTCTCTAGGCACCCTGTCATATGCTTTCTCTAAGTCCACAAAGGCACAATGCAACTCCTTCTGACCTTCTCTGTACTTCTCTCCATCAACACTCTCAGAGCAAACATCGCAACTGTAGTGCTCTTTCCTGGCATGAAACCATACTGCTGATCACTAATCATCACCTCCCTTCTTAACCTAGCTTCCACTACTCTTTCCCATAACTTCATGCTGTGACTGATCAATTTAATCCCTCTGTAGTTACTACAGTTCTGCACATCACCCTGATTCTTAAAAGTTGGTACCAAAACACTTTTTCCTCCATTCCTCAGGCATCCTTTCACTTTCCAAGATTTCATTAAACAATCTAGTTAAAAACTCCACTGCCATTTCACCTAAACACCTCCATGCTTCCACAGGTATGTCGTCTGGACCAACAGCCTTTCCATTCTTCATCCTCTTCATAGCTATCCTTACTTCCTCCTTGCTAATCTTCTGCACTTCACGATTCACTATCTGCACATCATCCAACCTTCTCTCCCTCTCATTCTCTTCATTCATCAGCCCCTCAAAGTGCTCTTTCCATCTGCTCAACACACTCTCCTCGCTTGTGAGTATGTTTCCCTCATTATCCTTTATCACCTTTACCTGCTGCACATCTTTCCTAGCTCGGTACCTCTGTCTATCCAATCAGTACAGGTCCTTTTCTCCCTCCTTAGTGTCCACCTTTCATACAACTCTTCATATGCCTTATCCATAGCCTTCACCACCTCTCTCTTTGCCATGCATCTCATCTCCTTATACACTCTCTACTTTCTTCATCTGTCTGACAATCCCACTTCTTTGCCAACCTCTTTCTCTGTATACTCTCCTGTACTTCCTCATTCCACCATCCGGTCTCCTTGTCCTCCTTCCTCTTTCCAGATATCACACCAAGCACCTTTCTAGCCATCTCTCTTACTAGTTCTGCTATAGTTACCCAGCTATTCAGCAACTCTTCACTGCCACCCAGTGCCTGTCATGACTCTTCCCTTAAATCCACCTCACAATTACATTTTTTCAATTTCCACCATTTGATCCTTGGTGCTGCCCTCACACTCCTCCTCCTCCTCTTCTTGATCACCAATGTCATCCTACAAACCACCCTCCTATGCTGCCTAACTACACTTTCCCCTTCCACCACTTTACAGTCTCCAATCTCCTTCAGACTGCCCTTCTACATAAGATATAATCCACCTGTGTGCATCTATCATGCCTACTCAACCTGGTGGAATTCTTTGAGAAGGTCACCAAAGCAATGGATGAGGGCAAAATTGTTCACACTGCCTACCTTGACCTGACCAAGGCATTTGACACAATACCCCACTCAAGCATTGTTGACAAATTGAAGAGGTTAGGTACAAATCCATATGTCACCCAGTGGATAGCCAGCTGGTTCACAGACAGGACCCAGGAAGTTAGAATTGGGGAGCCCATCTCTACAAAGAGGCCAGTCACAAGTGGAGTCCCTCAGGGATCAGTCCTTGGACCGCTCCTTTTTAACATTTACATCTCAGTAGTCAAAGCCAATGTCAGTGGTCTCTGGCTGACTAAATTTGCAGATGATTGCAAATTAGGAGCTGTCATTGAATCTCACACTGACATGTCTGACACAAATGTACTCCAGGAGGGGCTGACACAGCCAAACAGCTGGTGTCAGAGCCATGGACTAAAATTAAATGCCAAGAAATGCATAATAGTATAATTTGGGAAGTCATCCATCCCTGGTAACTATCATATTGACAGCACACCCCTTAGAGTTGACCCAGTAGTGAGGGACTTAGGGACACATATAGACAGTAATCCAGCCTTTGACCATCATGTGTCTACAGTGGTGAGAAAATCATTCTATAGTGTGCAACTTATAAGCAGAGGTATGGCATCTAATTGTTCCACTGTATTTGGCATTCATCAGACCTGTCATTGAGTACAGTGCCCTTCTTAGTATGTAACTCACCAGGCATATCCAACAGTTGGAACGTCCACAGAGGTTCCTCACTAAAAGAATACAGGGCGTAAGTAAAATGTCCTATGCTGACCACCTCAAGGCCCTATCCCTGTATTCTGTCTCCTACAGGCTTTTGAGGGGAGATCTATGCCTGGTATACAGGGCATTGTCAGACCCCACTCTGATGGACCTCCTGCATATCCACAAAACAAACAGTACCAGAATTACGTGTTCTAAAGACTTAAACCTTGCCTGTGATATAAATAGGACCTGATGGAGAGATAGGTATGTATTCCAGAGACTACCCCATCTATGGAACAGGTTCCTCATCCATGTGCAACAGAGTTCCTTTCTAACCCAATTAAAGTGCAACTTGGACAATTGAATGGGGAACAGGAAATTCATCCCTGGTTTGGCACCTATGTCTCTAATGGACACAGTAACCTGTAAAGGGTTTATCTCCCAGGCCCAGGCTTACACTTAACAAGAGTATCAGAACTTGTCAGAGATTTGGGATACATGGCTATGCTTAAAAAGGCCCTTGTGGTAATTAGCCTAGTAAATGCCTATGAACCTATGATAAATTGACAGCCTGTCATTGTGAGAGTCTTCTTTCACAGGATTGTGTAGTTTGCCTCATGATACAAAAAAGTCATATTTTTTTCTGTACATCCCTCAATGTTTATTTCCTCAAAGTTAACATCAGCTGAGAGCTCAGTCTGCATGACCATATTTTTCAGGTTCTACAGACTCGAGAGGAACCCCAGAGACCTCGAGATAGTATTATGGCAACTAGTAAACCTACAGTTAGTTTCATTGAATTACACACAAGATATCAGTAATGTGAAGGAAATATTTTATAGAAACTGGGGAGTCCTAACAACAGACCCTAGGTTAAAGAAGATAGTAGGAGAGAGACCTGCGTTTGTATACAGAAATAAGTCCAATTTGCATAGACTACTTTGTTATCCCAGAGGTTCAGTTACATCTGAAGAAGTCAACACAATACAGTGTACTAGACCTTGTCACAAATGTAATTATTGTCAATTTGTGTCTGATGATACTTGTTTTGTACAACCCATCACACTGAGACAATTTCATTTTAATATTACAGCTAATTGTGACACACGGTGTGATTTATTTAGCTACGTGCACGGCGTGCAATGCATTCTATGTAGGGAAACCAATAGACGCTTACGTGAAAGGATACGTGAACACTTGTATAGTATACATATAAGGTCCCCTCATAATGCTTTATCGAAACATGTAATGAGCACAGATGATACACATAACTTTAAATTCCAGGTATTACAAATCAACACTCCCAACTCTAGGGGTGGGGACGTCAGGAATTATACAGAAAGAATAGAGGCTAGATGGATTATTATGCTAAGGGCAGAGACCCGGACTTAATGACAGGGTCCCCATTAAACTGACCTTGAAAAATAGAAGGCTTATTGCCAGATGAAAACATTTTTTAATAGTGAATTTATTTAGATACAGTGTATATTACATTATAAACTGTATATGTTTTTATAATATTTTTATATAGTTTTTTATATAATTTTTTTATATAGTGTTTCTTAAATCATAATGTGTGTACAATATTTTATATATATATATATATATATATATATATATATATATATATATATATATATATATTTTATACATATTTCATGTCTATTTTTATACTAGAAATTGCTTCTTATTGTACATATATACTTTGATTTTATATGAACTTCCCCAGGTCAGTTTGTTATGTAATGCTATTCCAACTAACAATTAACAACAGTAATTAATGAATTAATGATGTCATAAAGGATTTAATTTAAATATTGGCAGTATCTGTTGTGAAGTGTAATAGGTCTGAAGAAGCCCGTGGGGTGAAAGCGCTAACCTGAATTATTTTATGTGCGACTAATAAACTTCTGGTTTACACTTTTTTCTGTGGTTGGATTTTGCTGCAACATTGAACTTGGATTTTGCATGTGCTCTGATCGCCTTGGAGTGCTCTGTTGCTACTTTTTATCTTAGTATTTCCTCAAAGTTAGTTTAACATGAGCATATGTGATATGCACAATGTTTTAACATCGATGCAGTATTCTCAGCATGGTACAGCACTCCTGTCCTGCTGTCTTCTGTAAAGCTAATATGTAATCATTAAATTGTTTTACTTACCATGCATGTACATGTGTAATTTGTTTATTGTTTCTCGAGAATGGCTAACTTGGAAATTCCCATTTTCATCAGAGTCCTGCAGAGTATAAAAGTACCAAAGTCAGTACATATTAAGAATATTTCTAAGAAATTATGAGATTACAAACAGTATGAACCAGAAGTGGAGTAAATTGAGATGCCAGTATACAGTCTATATATATATGTGTGTGTGTGTGTGTGTGTGTGTGTGTGTGTTTATATATATATATATATATATATATATATATATACACACACACACAGACACACACCCATATATATATATATATATATATATATATATATATATATATATATATATATATATAGGATTACAGTCAAATGTCGCACCTTCAGTGTCCGAATGTGTAATCCCGAAAGCCAGATTTTGACATTTTAAATGTGCAAAAAAAAAAAAAAAAAATGTTGAAGTCACAACAGCGAATGCATACTAACATTTGCTGTTGTGGAATCAACATTTTGAATGCAAATCACACTATAGTGGGGATCATTAAATGTAGTATTTTCCCCCACTGTAGTGAGATCTTGAAGGGTAAGTATATATATATATATATATATATATATATATATATATATATATATATATATATATATGCAGCAGGGGGTGTGGGGGGGGCACAATTAAAACATTCGTAGCTCATAACCAGAAGTGTGGTATTTTCGGTAAAGTCGACATTCCTGAATCAACTTTACTTAAATACCTCAGTCGGTTATATGCACGATCGAATATTTGATTTCCAACATTTCGGGTCAAAAATATGAACACTCACACTTGTCAGGTGCAAGATTTTGATAGTAAATTTTATATATTTATATATATATATATATATATATATATATATATATATATATTTATAGGGTCTATATTACGTGATCTAATGCTCAGGTGAGAGAGAGCGCCTAAACATTGACCACATAATATCGAACCCCACAAAAGCGAATGCTGCCGGGAAACGGAACTGTCAGCCACCAAAAAAAAAAGTTTACAACCAAACTAAGTGGGGAGCTGTGCCCCCAACAGCCCCCCTAACTAAATATACCAACTCCGAGATCGCTCTACAGTGGAGAAAACGGCAAAACACAAGGGAAATCTTTCCCTGTATTAATTTGGATATTTGCTGTTTTTTGCCTACGATGTTGTGTGGTTGATGTTTAGGTGTTCACTCACCTAAGCACTCGACCAGGTAATATAGACCCATACACACACACACACACACACACACTAAATAGTAATTTGCAGTACTATTGCCTGTAATGGCTATTTGAGAACATAGAGGTAAGATCTACCCATAAGTCCAAGTGACAGAGATTAAGGGAAAAACTGCACTAACAGATCATCTGACCAAAATTGAAGTTAAAGTCAGTTACATAACAAATGTGTGATTTTACTTTCATTCTGAGAGCTAATAAGCATGACACATGCATCTAGCCAAACTGTAGCTATGTACGTGGCACCCTTGAAGGATTCCCAGACTACCCCCTCAACTTTGGCTGCAGTTACTAGCACACACTTAATTTCAGTTGCAAACATGAATGCAGTATTGGCATTTATTTATGAAGCCCCAATATCCTTGCAGCATGGTAAATGAATGCTCATACTATAATTGCACCCCACAGGCAGCTTACACTCAGGGCAACTGCTTGCTTGCTTTGCTCCAACCTAGTTACATGTCTGCATGTAACACATATCTTACAGCAATGCACAAGGATGCACAAATAACTTTCAGAAAGAACTCATAAATATATCTACTGCAAATAGCATATAAACTTCATAGGCCTGACAAAGTAGCTTTAGCATATAACCACTACTAATCAATCATACATCACTAAAAATATGCAGTAGGGTAAAGAGTTGCACCCAACCCCCCTGTGCCTCTAGATGTTTTTTTCAAAGATATCTTAAAGGTCTTCCCTTCATGAACATGTGTTAAAACTTGAAGAAGCTTGTAACATAGACTGCCTTCCATCATGTACTTGAAAGTGAAATTCTTTATTTTTATTCCTTGATTTTTTGGGGATTTGTAATAAATACACAATGTAAGTTGTGCCACAATTAAGTGTTAGCATTAGGGTCGTGCCAATGGCTCAACAAGTGGCACATACACGTTTGAGTATAGGATGATCAGAAGACTGCAGGTTCTATTCCCACCCCAGCTGCTTGAATGAATGCTCTAGTACTGGTACTGTACAACATACCTTCTGAGATGTCAGCAATACCCGAGTGTGATATTGTATAAAATGCCTCAGCCAGGTCAAGGGTAGGCAGTGCACACCATTTTCCATTCATTCATAGCCATGGTGATCCTCTCAAAGAAGTTTACCAGGTTAAGTAGGCAAGACCTTCCCTTAATAAAGACAAACTGGGATGGGCTCAGTGTCTGTAGGTTGCTAATGTCCCGTTGATCATTTCCTTCATAATTGATTCCATGGCTTTGGACATTAGCCTTGTCAGACTGATGGGTTTATAGATCTTTGGTCAGTTGATGGTCCACTCTTATGTAGAGGGCTGACCATTGCAGACCTCCATTCACCTGGCACATAACCTGTTTTGAGGCTGTAGTTTAGAGTGCCTCAAGTGGACCTGCTAGGTCATGTTTTAGGCTGTGTAGGAGACAACCGGGGATGTTGTTGGGGCCCAATGAAGCATTGTTTTTGGACTTGGTGAACACCTGTAGGACCTGCTTGCTGTTGACAGTTAAGGGGAATATACTGCAAGGGATTTCAGAGAGGGGTAGTGGGAGGTGGTGCTGTGTTTCAATTCATCAGTAGATCCATAGAGTTAGACGATGAAAATGAAATTTATTTAATGAATATCACTAATTTATTTTATGTATTTATATTTATTGTTGAATGCATTTGATTTCATGTTTTTTAATGTCTTAATAATGGTCAGTGCTATATTTATAGAAATTAATGCTCATATAAGTTATATTACCATTACATGCTTTGTTTTGAACAGTATATAAGATACGTTTCAAAACAAAAGGTTAAGGTCAAATTTATGTTTTTATTGAGGCTTATTAGTAGTTTTTATATGATACAGTAATATAACATTAAAGAAATTGATGAAGGTTTTCTATATATGACAGATCGTAAAATGTTTTTATTTGTTTTTATCTGACAGCATGCGAAAAAGCGCACGCTGCTTCACATACTTTTATAGAATGCAGCACTTCAGATATAAATGAAATTTCTTACAGGCTAATAAGAATTTGAACCTGAGAAACGATGAATTATTTAGTAAAATGTTGTAAAGTTATGAACGAAATGTTTTGTTTCTTTTATTTTAAGGCTATTAATTAGACCTTTGATTGAGGAAGTTTTTCCATAGGCTGATGATTAGTTTAAAAGGATTAACATTTTGTGAGTTAATTGAGATCTGAAGAAGCGTGCGCATCCAGCACGTGAAAGCGCTTATCTTGTTTTATCTAATAAAAGAACTTGAACTTCTCGTGGTGTGTCCAGAGGTTTATACTTCATATATATATATATATATTATATATATTTATATTTATAGGGTCTATATTACGTGATCTAATGCTTAGGTGAGAGAGAGCACCTAAACATTGACCACATAATATCAAACCCCACAAAAGCGAATGCTGCCGGGAAAAGGAACTGTCAGCCACCAAAAAAAAAAGTTTACAACCAAACTAAGTGGGGAGCTGTGCCCCCAACAGCCCCCCTAACTAAATATACCAACTCCGAGATCGTTCTACAGTGGATAAAACGGCAAAACACAAGGGAAATCTTTCCCTGTATTAATTTGGATATTTGCTGTTTTTTGCCTACGATGTTGTGTAGTTGATGTTTAGGTGTTCACTCACCTAAGCACTCGACCAGGTAATATAGACCCATACACACACACACACACACACACACACACACACACACACTAAATAGTAATTTGCAATACTATTTGCTGTAATGGCTATTTGAGAACATAGAGGTAAGATCTACCCATAAGTCCAAGTGACAGAGATTAAGGGACAAACTGCACTAACAGATCATCTGACCAAAATTGAAGTTAAAGTCAGTTACATAACAAATGTGTGATTTTACTTTCATTCTGAGAGCTAATAAGCATGACACATGCATCTAGCCAAACTGTAGCTATGTAATGTGGCACCCTTGAAGGATTCCCAGACTAGCGCCCCCTCAACATTGGCTGCAGTTACTAGCACACACTTAATTTCAGTTGCAAACATGAATGCAGTATTGGAATTTATTTATGAAGCCCCAATATCCTTGCAGCATGGTAAATGAATGCTCATACTATAATTGCACCCCACAGGCAGCTTACACTCAGGGCAACTGCTTGCTTTGCTCAAACCTAGTTACATGTCTGCATGTAACACATATCTTACAGCAATGCACAAGGATGCACAAATAACTTTCAGAGAGAACTCATAAATATATCTACTGCAAATAGCATATAAACGTCATAGGCCTGACAAAGTAGCTTTAGCATATAACCACTACTAATCAATCATACATCACTAAAAATATGCAGTAGGGTAAAGAGTTGCACCCAATCCCCCTGTACCTCTAGATGTTTTTTTCAAAGATATCTTAAAGGTCTTCCCTTCATGAACATGTGTTAAAACTTGAAGAAGCTTGTAACATAGACTGCCTTCCATCATGTACTTGAAAGTGAAATTCTTTATTTTTATTCCTTGATTTTTTGGGGATTTGTGTAATAAATACAATGTGTTGTGCTTGGGCCACCGTTATTAGCATTAGGTAGTGCCAATGGCTCAACAAGTGGCACATACACGCTATATAGGATGATCAGAAGACTGCAGGTTCATTCCCACCCCAGCTGCTTGGAAATTAATGCTCTAGTACTGGTACTGTACAAATATACCTTCTGAGATGTCAGCACAAATTCTAATGTGATATTGTATAACATGCCTCAGCCAGGTCAAGGGTAGGCAGTGCACACCATTTTCCATTCATTCATTCATAGCCATGGTGATCCTCTCAAAGAAGTTTAACAGGTTAAGCAGGCAAGACCTTCCCTTAATAAAGACAAACTGGGATGGGCTCAGTAAGCCTGTAGGTTGCCAATGTCCTGTTGATCATTTCCTTCATAATTCATTCCATGGTTTTGGACATTAGCCTTGTCAGACTGATGTGGGCTTATAGATCTTGGTCAGTTGATGGTCCACTCTATGTAGAGGGCTGACCATTGCAGACCTCCATTCACCTGGCACATACCTGTTTGAGGCTGTAGTTTAGAGTGCTCTCAAGTGGACCTGCTGAAATGTTTTAGGCTGTGTAGGAGACAACCGGGGATGTTGTTGGGGCCCAATGAAGCATTGTTTTTGGACTTGGTGAACACCTGTAGGACCTGCTTGCTGTTGACAGTTAAGGGGAATATACTGCAAGGGATTTCAGAGAGGGGTAGTGGGAGGGGGGTGAAGTTAGAGCTAAATTCATCAGCCAGTAGATCTGCTATGTCACCCTGGTCAGTGAAGGTTGTGCCATTTGCCACCAGTTCTGCACACTAAGTATCACCTTTAAGGTTCCTGACATAGCTGAAGAAGGCCTTGTGATTGCCCTTGGCCTGCACCATTGCCCAGTGACTGATCTGTGGTCTATGCAAGTATCTTGAAATCTTCAAACATCCGTGATTTGAATGATTAGCTGCATAAAGTTGTCAGTATTGTCCTACAACCTGGTGTTCATTCTATAGTAAATAACCCTAGCATCTGTAACATTAAAATGCAGCTGTATGGTATTAGTAGCTCAGGGTTAGTGCTTACTGCTTATTTTGTGGTATAAACTAAAACTGCAGTGCATCCACAGTTCCACACAAGTCATAACACACTACCAGACTTGTAACTTATGCTGAAGTTGTGAATCAGCCAAGCCCTTCTAGAACCCAGTCTAAATGATCACAGCCTCTTGCACTCAAAGCAGTACTTACTCCTACACTACTAACACATATTGCATATCCATGTAGCTTACCCAAGAGCCATTATGAAAGTAGGCCTAAGCTCATTAGACCCACTGTCTGTTTTTATACAGGGAAGTGTTAGATAGTTTTATATTTAGGCATGCAGATTCCACTGTCAATAGTCCTGTGAAGAATTGGATGACTGTGAGGTTCTTGTCTGGTACCAAGATTCTTGATATCACAAAGTTTGTAAGGTCCCTTGAAGTAGACAAATACAGCCTAGTGGTGGTCTATATGTGAGCGAATAACATGAAGTACTATACCCAGAAGGTCATGCAAAGAGATGTGACTGAACTTATACTGCTGTTGATTAGCACATTACATTACTTTCACCCAAAAGGATGCCAAGACCAGATAATCGGCTTTAGCAATTAGTTAAGTAGTTATTCTAAGGTAATCAAGGGTATATCAGGCTGGAATGAGGCAGAAGGTAAGATTTCCTGTTACATCAAACATGGCCGACACCTACTAGGGCTTCTGCATACTGGATAAAGCTTTTTGCTGCTCCCTTACTGCAGAGCTGTACTACTACACATTCCAGTATAGCAAACTTCGATTCATATTTGTACAAAATTATGGCAGCATTGCTGAACACTAGGAGTCTAAACAAAAAGATACAAAACATAATCCCCTCCTGCAGCTCAGGTACATTCATAATTTTATAGTTACTGAGGAGTAGTTTCACTGCAATGAAAGTGCACCTTCTATACCAGGATTTATCACTTACAATACCTTCAAGCACTCAAAACACTGCAAGGGTGTAAATTTATTTGTCAGAAACCTCATCACTTCATGGTGGATTACACATGAACCTAATTTGGAAGTTCTGGAGATGCAATTACCTTTAACAAATCCAACTTTTACTTCACTGTAAGTCACAGATCCCAGTTTATGTCCCACAGAGATCATGGTAATTTCCTTAATACCACTGAGGAATTAAATATAAAAGCAAATACCTTCTTGCCAGAGGGGCTTTTATTACTCAATTCTTGATTGGTTCAGTTACACCACTAAAAACGAATATGCTGAGTGTTTCCTAAACTTTGCTAATACCAAAGAGCTGGAGCAAATTGCGCAACTACCCACTACAGGCTCTAATATCCTTGACATGGTACTTACCACTGTAGCTCCTGCCTGTACTCTACCCACACATCTCCTTATTCCTGGGTAAGTGCAGCCACTGATCATTAATCTTCTTTGCCACTCCTAGTGGAACCACCCAACTGCCAAATGAGACCATCTTTAGGGACTTGTCCAAACCTACTTTAGCTTCTGGAAGACCAAGGCAAAATCCCCCCTCAAATAGACCCATTCCACAGGACCACCCTTGAGAGGGCTGCCAAGGCTCACTCAGACTTTCTTACCGCAACCTAAAGAGCTGCATAGGAAGGACAGTACCCATTCCATTTAAATATAATGGTAGATTCAGGAATAAATGTCAGTGCTGATGCTCCCATAGTAATAAACTGTATAACAAAAGAAGAAAAATAATGAAGTTATAAGAAATCCCTATCCCCATCTCATGACCACACTAAACACGCCAGCAAGTAATTTAGGAGCACTGTTAGAAAATATAAATGGAATATGAGCTTAAGGTCACTGTAGATACCAAAGGAAGCAACAGATTTTTTCATGAGTTATGTCAGCAAGTTAAGAAGTAATGTCCAACAAAGTGCTGAGCTTAACTATAATAATATCACACATTCTGGACCCAGGGATATAGCTAGTGTCTTAGCAGACTCATTTATTGCTAATTTTACCCTACCTACCTACCCACATTTAACCCCACTAGCCCTAAAAATATACTTTCCCCCTAAAATCACTTTAGAGCAAGTCTTTGAATCGTTGATAGAGGCTGAAAATAATATGTCCATGGGACCAGACTATGTACTAGGTAAACAGCCACTATCACTCCCCTGCACAAATGTTGTCCCTCTGTGGATCCAGATAATTATAGGCCAACCAGCTTCAGCCTTATGTATAATGCAGTTATGGGTGCTGACAAACCCATGGATTTCAAATGGTGCACCTCTTGTGGGCATAAGATTCCCCAATCGGATGCACACAAGAGGTGCGTGTATTGTCTTGGGCCAGGGCACTTGGAGGTTGAGTGTGACATCTGCATGGCCTTCAGTCCCCAATCCCTTGCTGATTGGCACAGTAAGCTGATTTTGAGAGGTCTCTTGCTGACCTCTGGAGCTCAAACTCCCACTGCAAGAAGTCTACCCTCTCACCTGCCCCAGGGTCCACATCTTCTTTACCAGAGAAGTGCCAAAAGTTGTTAAATACTTCAGATCCTACCTGTTCCAAGAAGTTCTTTCAGTCTGACAGAGTCAGTACCAGACAAGATATTAATGCTGTTACATCCTCAGCCTTTGGGTCCAAGTAACTTTTCAGATTCTATGGATGTTTTATGGATCCAAACCTTCCTGTCTCTGGACGAAACCTCTTTGAGTCAGAAACACTGGATTGAGATCCCAAAGTCACTCTCTGCATTCTTCGATAGAACTAGCATGCTCCAATTTACCCTTCATCATCTATGAGTCTCTCGGCTGTCATACTCAGACTGGAAGATGATGCAGGTTTCTCACCAGTACAAAAATCCAGGCTATACACAAGTGTCCAAGCTATAAATCATTCTAATCATTAAAGTATTTGACAACTCTTATCAGATATTACAATCTTTCATTCACAACTATTTCCAAGGGAATCTATCCAACTTTCAAAACTTCCTAGAACATCATAATTCCATTGGTAGTATAAATCAAGCAATTGTATTAAAATCAAGATTTCTACAAGAAAATCAAAGGTTTCTGCATAACAATTAAACTTCTTCTTAACGATACACATTTCTAATGACTGCCACTTTGCTTGAAAGATCCCTTTTACTTTATCTTAAAACGTTTTAACCTGATACCAAACTACTACAAAAACAGCACTTTGAGAACAATCTCATCCTGTGGAATAAGTTACTAGTATTTAGCTACTTTTAAGACTAGTCTAGATGACTGGATGGGTACACACAAACTTAAACCAGGGATCTGATGTTGTCCATTTCATTATGCCTCACTACTGGGTCTATGGATCTGATTTCGGATCCGACTTGGCCAGTTCTCCAGACTTATGATCTGAGTCTCAAGCTCCTCCCTCTCCCATAAATGCCCCACTGCTTCTCTAACCCCTCAAATCTCGTTTGCAACCTGCCTCAACTTTTGGAGATAAGTGATTTTTCCTAATTTTATTTATTTATTTTTTTTTTAGGTTAGTGTTTTGTACTCCTCCCCTCCCTTTTTAGATAGCTGTTATCAGAGCTTCTCACTACCATTAGGGTTGCTTCCCGCCCTCCAAGTTTTTCTCTGTTACTTCTCTTTTCTCCTCTTTCAAAAAAAAAAATTTTCCCAGTATTTTTGAGTTATATTTAGTGTTAGCCAGTCTTATGCTATGTAGTGTGAGTGTGTGTGTGTGGTAACCTATGGGTGCTGACAAACCCATGGATTTCAAATGGTGCACCTCTTGTGGGCATAAGATTCCCCAATCAGATGCACACAAGAGGTGCGTGTATTGTCTTGGGCCAGGGCACTTGGAGGTTGAGTGTGACATCTGCATGGCCTTCAGTCCCCAATCCCTTGCTGATTGGCACAGTAAGCTGATTTTGAGAGGTCTCTTGCTGACCTCTGGAGCTCAAACTCCCACTGCTAAGAAGTCTACCCTCTCACCTGCCCCAGGGTCCACATCTTCTTTACCAGAGAAGTGCCAAAAGTTGTTAAATACTTCAGATCCTACCTGTTCCAAGAAGTTCTTTCAATCTGACAGAGTCAGTACCAGACAAGATATTAATACTGTTACATCCTCAGCCTTTGGGTCCGAGTAACCTTTCAGATTCTATGGATGTTTTATGGATCCAAATCTTCCTGTCTCTGGATGAAACCTCTTTGAGTCAGAAACACCTGGATTGGAGATCCCAAAGTCACACTCCTCATCGGAGCACATATCCTTCCCCAGCATTCGAACTAGCCTGTCTCCGATCAGTTCTACCCATTCATCCATCTCATCGAGATCCTCTCGGCTGTCATACTCAGACATGGATAGGATGATGCAGAGTTTTCTCAAAGCCCAGATTCATTTGGGAATATTTCCATCTCTGACTCATGCAGGATCTGTGAGAGCTCCAGTCCCAATACCTCAACCTCCTGTTTCAGAACTGCAGGATCTCACTTTCCCCAGTAGGCCACTGTCAGAGCATGAAATTTACCTTTCTTCAACTCCGGCAGTGTCCCAGACTAGCTCAGCTCAGATGCCCTCAGAGTAGAGCTGGTGCTGGACCCAAGATATCGGCACCGAATCCTCTGGGTTGGTCTCCGCTTCGACTTTTATGGAATCATCCCTGCCCCTGGGGGCCTCAGCCCTTGACAGTTGACAGTTTTGGCCTAGTGCCATCTATAGGTGTTGGATCCAGGATGACTTTGTCCTTCTCCCCATGGGAGCTGTGGATCTGAGGGAGAGGAGACCAGCTTCCCTGGCTTTGTCTGCTTTCCAGGTGGGAAAGAGGGCTTTCTCCAAACCATGAGATGTGGCCTGTCTTCCCCTGGATCCTATCCAATCTCCTTCTAATCAGAGTTTTGCTTCCATCCATCCTGTCGATAGTTAGCCTCTCAAGGAGATCCTCTAGACCTACCCTCAGCAAGAGGTTCCCCTGTCTTCTGAGTCCTCTCCCGAGTATCCTAAGGGTGAGGTTCAGCAGAAGAGATGATGCAAGAGGAATCACCTAAACTCCCCTCTGGAGTCATTGACAGAGGTCATTGACTTCACTGAAGGGGAAGGGTCCTCCCCCCAAACTCACCTGACATCTTCTTTGGGGATATTTTGGAAATATTTAAAAGGGTGGCTGGACATCCCAACCCCCTTCCTCCAAAGAGTCAATGTTAATGGAGGCCTTTGAGACAAGGCACATTTACGTCCTGGGTGAACTCAGCAGTGGACAAGCTCATTGACCTGATCGCCTGCCAGCCATGGAAAGAGCCAGACACAGTGGAGCCGATCCCTAAACTCATGGATAAATACCTTAGTCCCCCTAGTGACCATTCTTTCTAGAGTAGAGGTGTCCCAGTTGATGCTGTCATGGTGTCGACAGCCACTAAGAAGGAGCTAGCTGACCAGAGCTCCTCTGTTCATCCCCCGAATAAAGAGTATTAGGCTTTGGATAGGCATGGGAAGTGAGTGTAAGACTCGGTCACCTTTATGCTGAGAGCATTAAATTACTTGGTACATTTTACACACCTCCAGAGAGATCTGATCAAGGAAATCACCAACTCTGTGGCACAGTCTTTGTCACAGAAGGACCTCAAGAAATTATCTCCCCACCTGACAAAAGGAGATACTGCCAGCCCAGCTAGCTGGAATTTTGTAAATAATTATATGCCACTGGTGAATATCAAAATGATTTATACAAGATACTTGTGTTACAAATGTATTAGAACTATATGTCATATGTATATCAAATTACTTGTACGGACACGTGTGTTGAAAAGGGTATTTGCAGAGTGCTGTTTGAAATTAGTCACACTTTGCTCTACTGAAAGAGAACAGAAATGTACATGCACTATTTTAACTGTATTGTAAATGTATATATTTTAACAGTGGAAACTGGAATACAGGAAGTTAACTTAAAAAAAATAACTGAAATTAAATTACTTTGTGGCTATGCCATAAAAGATGGTATCTTTCAGTTTTCAGTACAACAAGAGAGACAATCTGTACTAGGAAACATTCTGTATTGTCTTTACAGTGATGTAATTACTAGTCTTGAAAGCATGAAGGAATGCAATTGATTTTTGACTCCCAGTATCTGCCAGAGATCTGAGGACAAGCCCTTGTCTGTATATTTTTACAGGTAGATGCTAAATACTGCCAGCTTCATCAGTGGTTATTTGGCCTGGGAACTAGCAGTCAGATGGCAAGAAATTCTGTCATTCTGCAAGCCATCTCAGAGGTGATATTTTAGATATTAATTTGAGAAGTCTCTTAGTGAGACAGAGCATTCTGTATTCTGTCTTGGACCTAACAACAACTAGAAGATCTATTCACCACATCTGCCTTGTTCTAATGAAGTAAGTTTCTAGGGTATAGTAATTCTCTTAGATACAGTCAGGAGTATACTAAAGCTTAGTTTAGATGTTTTTCTTTATTTATTTGAGACTGTCCTGCAATGCTGTTTTAAATATTTCCTGTGGTTTTGAGCTCTGATGTCACTGTGAATATATATCTAGTATTGTCTTCTTGTTTTATTATTAGATATATTTAAACCTTTCATCCTTTCATTGTGGCTGATCTGTGCAGAAATATTTAAGTTTTGAGAGTACTTGCATATTTATTTGGTGACACTGTGGGCCACTCCTAATAGCCTTGCTCTTGGTCAAACTACCATTTGTATTAATATTAATATTACACAGTAAGATTGGACACCCTTTGTTAAGGGCCTTAAAGTAACTGATAATGAGTGACGGGTGGCAGTAGAAATTAGCTTATAATCTGGACAGAAGAAGGCATAGTTTGAAAACCTGTGCCAGCCTTTCCTAGGTCTGTGTGTGTGTGTGTGGGTGTGTGTGTGTGTGTGTGTGTGTGTGTGTGTGTGTGTGTGTGTGTGTGTGTCGGGGGCAGTTACTTGAGCAGGGAAACAAATCAGTGGTTGGACAGAGAGGGTGCTTGGGGTTCTTGGCTTGGTCACTCAGCTGAGATCTCAACTCTTTAGCTGTGCCAGTGGGGATTCTTATTCAGGATCTGGAGAAAGAGGGAGAAACCAGCCCCGGACTGACTGTGGTTTGTGTGTGCTCTTAAGGGAAATTGCACTTGATGCAAAGAGCAGCATCTGGAAATCCTGTGTGTGTACTTACTACCCTCCTGTTGCATGTTCTCCACTGATGCCAGTGGTGAGGATTGAGGTCCTTGATTACTGATCCAGTGTTGAATCGTCACACTCACAACTATGACCTCCATCGCTAATTCCTTGAAGAGGTTAATTTCCCATGCTGCAGAAGTAACTTCTCGGCCAGCTGGTTCAGGCATAGCCCTTAGGAGACATGCCTGGATGAGGCTTTGTGGACCCTTTTAAGGTGTCATTCATAAGTGTCCCCTTTGACAGTTCCTCTCTGCTTGGACCATCAGTTAAAGAAACTCTTACCCACAGTGAGCAGGAAGGTAAGACCTTATCTGCTGTAGGAATCATGTTTTCTTCCCTCTGTGAACCTTCTCCAGGAACCAATGGAGTGGGAAGGTGATGTGGTTCCATAAGTCTCAAGGATCTTTCCCAGATTCATAGGATGAATCCTCTTCAGGATGTAGAGAAAGAGGATTTTAATGGTTGATGCTGCCCCAGAGGGAGAGGGAGTCCACAAAACCAGTGCGGTAGAGAACCTTTCTCTGACGGGCCCTAACAGTGCTCCTAAGGCAATGCCCAACTGACATACTGAAGAGGCAGTCAGGGGCAGACTATCATTTCACCCAGACATTTAGGCAAACATAAACAACAACTGGGTGTCAAATATAATTTACAGAGGTTACTATATTGCCTTTGTCCTTCCTCCTCCCAGTTCTGGGAGATATCTCTCTGATGCACCACCCAGTCAGAGGGAGAATGCCATTCTAGAGGTTCAGAAACTTCTAGAAAAAAGAGTCATCCAGGAGGTCCCAACTGAATATCAAGGATGTGGAACTTACTCACATTTATTTTTGGTGTCAAAGAAAACAGGGAAGCTTTGACCGATCTTAGATTAGAGCAGTCTGATTTTGTTTGTAAAGAAGTTGAAGTTCCGCATGGTTACAGTACAGTACATTCTGCTGTTTCTAAACAAGGATGATCAGATGTGCTCTAGGTCCCAAGGACACATACTATCATATCAAAGTAGACGTGCTCCAGGAGACATTTGCACTTCCAACTGGGAGCCGATGATTACCAGTTAAGAGCAGTGCCCTTTGGTCTCACCACCCCCCAGGTGTTCACCAAATGCATAGCAATGGTTGCAGCCCACCTTCGAATGCAAGGATTCCAGGTGTTTCCATACCTAGACAATTGGCTTCTAACAGCACCTACAATATATCAACTACTTAGAGACATTCAGGTTATGCTACAACTTTTCAATTGCCTGGGAATCACAGTGAATTTGGCAAAGTCAAAGATGTCACCCATACAGGACATAGAGTTATTAGGGACCCAGTTGAACACACCCACACAGATAGCTGCTCTGCCTCCTCAGAGAATAAGATCATTGAGACACCAGGTGCAACTGTTATTACATAAACCGAAACTGCCAGCTCGTCTTGTCCTCATGGCCCTAGGGTCCATGTCAGCTGCCATTATTCTGGTTCCTTTAGCAAGATTCTTCATGCTAGTTCTTCAGTGTAACCTAGTAGTCCAATGGTCTATCATGTATCATCCGTTGTCAACCCCCGTCAGGCTGCTTCCAATATGCAAGTGTCATCGGCGTGATGGATGCTTACAGATGACCTCCCATCTCAGCAAACCCTTCATTTCTCCTCCCCCTATAGCCACAGTGACCACCTGTTGGGGTGGGGGTGGGGAGCTTTTCAGGGAAGAATGGTCCAAGGCATATGGTCCACTACAAAGACCAAATTGCACATAAATGTCCTGGAGATGAGGGAGGTACTTTTGTCATTGCAAGCCTTTCATGTCTGCCTTCCTCTGGGAATGATTGCAATTCCTACAGAGAATAAGTCAGTTGTTTGGTACATCAACAAGCAGGGGGAACCTGACCATACCTGTTGTACAGGGAGGCCATGAGGGTTTGGGAATGTGCAAGATGTTCAGACTGCTTCCTCATCGCAGTGCATATTCCGGGAGAGTCCAACATTCAGGCAGACAGACTGAGCAGATCGATCATAAGCCCACATGAGTGGTCCCTGAACCAATAAGTAGCAAATCAGATATTCAAACATTGGTGCGAACCTTGTTGCGACCTCTTTGTCTCTCACCTGAACAATAAGTGCAGCAAATACATCACTCTGATCCCCCCCCCCCCTTTGGGGGAGTCAGCCAGGGATGCTCTAGTCCACAACTGGCCCCCATGTCTTCTGTATACTTATCCTCCGATTCCCCTGATTTCCAAATTGTTACAAAAAGCCAGCAGGTTAAAGACCACTCTGATCCTCATTGCCCCCTTTTGGCCTCGTCAGGCATGGTTCCCCTTCCTGCGGTCTCACAGCAAGTATCCTCCATGGATACTGGATCCCAGGCAGGATTTACTTTCCCATCCGTCGGAACGTCAGATTCCCAGTCTCTGATCCCTGAGAATAACTGCTTGCTTTCACTACTTCCAGTGATTCTATGAAAGTCTGGCCTCCCCTGTTCGAGAGATTATACTTGCTTCTCAGACGTCTTCCACCAAAAAGTGTATAATAGTAAATGGAAGAGATTTTCCATTTGGGAGTCGGAATGAAATATTGATCCTTTCTCTGCCTCTATTTCAGATATTCTTATGTTTCTCAGTTCACTAGTTTTTCCACTATAACATTACAACTAGCAGCTATTACTAATTTTCATGTAGGGAAAGGTAACAATCTTTCATATTCCGTCTCCACTACAAGGTTATGCAGGGCCTTCATGAGAGGAGTCTTTCATCTTAGTACTCCAATAAAGGATCTATCCCCTCCTTGGGATCTCACTCTTGTTTTTCAGGGACTTACTCAGAGGCCCTTTGAACCTGCTAACTCATGTAACTTAAAATACTTGTCTTGGAAGACTGCTTTTCTAGTGTAATTACTTTAGCAAGAAGAGTGTCGGAATTACAAGCTTTATCCTCCCAGCCACCTTACATTACCTTCTTCAAGGATAGAGTCTCCCTCAGAATGAACCCTTCCTTCATACCGAAGGTTGCCACAGAGACAAATATTAACCAGACCATTCACCTGCCTCTGTTCTTCTCAAATTATTCCAATAAGGGTGAATATATGCTGCATTCACTGGATGTGCATAGACAGCTGCGCTTCTGTTTACACCAAACAAAACCACATAGGAAATCTAAGCAATTGTTAATCTCTTTCTCACAAAGTAGGTCAGGCCATATCCAAAATTACCTTAGCCAAGTGGATTACTGATTGTATTTCTATGGTCTACTCCCAGCATGGCATGCAGCTACCCAACCCTGTTAGAGCTTATTCTACCATGTCTACCTCATTTGCTTTCTAAGTGAGAACTCCTATTGATGGAATTTGTACAGCACCAGCCTGGTCCAAATCTCATATATTTGTCTCTCAGTATAAGTTGGACATTATTTCTAGAAACAGAGCATCCTTGCCTCCACGGTTTTCAGGCATCTCCCTCCTTGAGGGCCATCCAGGGTTTACGTAGATGGGGACTCTGACCCAGTAGTGAGGCATAATGAAATGGACAACATCAGATTAGAAGTTATGTACTTAACATAACTTGGCATCTATGTTGTCCAATTTCATTATGCATCACATCCCACCCGCCTTCTCCCAGCCTAAATCAGCAGAGAGCAATAGAGAGGATATGAGAACCCATAGGTTCCTAGTCTGAGCTTCATTGTGGTCAATTTCTTTTGATTTTCTAGTAGTATAAATCTAAATCACCTTTGTGAGGGTAGCACTCGATCTGAGGGGTTAGAGAAGGAGTGGGGCATTATGAGAGAGGGAGGAGCTTGAGGCTCAGATCATAAGTTTGGAGAAATGGCCAAGTCGGATCTGAGGTCTGATCCATAGACCCAGTAGCGATCCATAATGAAATTAGACAACACAGATGCCAAGTTATGATAAGTACGTAACTTCGGCAGTGCCAAAACCGAGGGCTGAACACAAGTAAAAATCCATACTTCTTTTATTAAAATAACAAAGTTAATAAAGTTAAGCACTTTCATTCCATCTGGCAATTACTGGAACTTCTTCAGAACTAACAGCCAAATAATAAGAAACATTTTTATACTGTTGTAAACTCACATGACCCAACCCAATCAACCACTAACAAATGACAAGTAATTAACAAAAAATAATTAACAAACTGTTTCAATTTTAAAATTTTAGAAATGGAAACTGAATTTTTTAACCCAGGAAAACAAGTGGCATCCAACTTAATTTGCCATTTTAATTCACTCTTAGCAAGACGTTCATCAACCATGCACCCCCAGGAGTCATATATTATCTGATCTAAAACAACAAAGCAAAACATATGTTCTACATTATGTTCTATATAGGGCATTTGTTTTTTAATGGTTCCAAAATGTTCTTTCCATAGGATTTTCCTTTGTGCCTGTGAGAAGGGCAGATATTGAAAGTACTTTAATTGACTTAAAATTATACAGTCGCAAACTAAATTTGGCATTATGGTTTCCTAACAATCTTAATGGCTTCAACACCCCAGGTTGTTCATGAGCTAGTTGTTTTAATCCACCAACGAATAATATATTAATGTTTGAGAAATTATGTGAACATGAAATAAGGCAAGCGTTGGGCTGGCATAATAAGAATAGGTATTATCATTTAACTAGACAGGGATGGTTTGCTTTTAATGATATTTGTGATGACAAAAATATACAGGTAATGAAACCCGACAAAGGAGGTGGACTGATTTTAATGAATGCCTCTGATTATAATGGTAAAATGAAGGTTTTATTGGATGATGACTCTTATAGGGAGGTTTCCTGAAATTAGATTTTTATTGCATTTTGTAGGGTAGATAATAAGCTTATTGGATATGCACTTGCAGGGTCATTTATCTTTGAAAGACTTTAAATATATGTCTAATCCAAAACCAGTAATAGCTGGAATTTTTGGGATTCTGAAAGTGCATAAGGACTTGGGAAGTCCTCCTCGTAGGCCGATTGTTGATGCCCATCGAAGCAAAACGTTTTTCATTGCTAAGTATTTGGATTTCATATTAAAGGGGTCTGTAGCCAATTTAAATTATGTTAGCAAAACTTCCTGGCATTTCTTAAGCCAAATTAATTACGTCAGTTACCTTAATGATACTATATTTGTCACCAGTGATGTTGTCAGCATATTATCTGTTATTCCGCATGACCAGGGGCTTAATTGGTTTGAGGAACAACTTATAATAAGTAGTGATTTGCAAGAGGACACAATAAATACAGTAGTAGCCTTTATGGATATCGTTCTGAAAAAAATGTATAATATTTTTTATAACAATTATTTTCATTAGGTTACTGCTGTGGTTATGGGGGCGGCATGTGCCTCTGCATTTGCCAACCTAGTTATGGCCTGTTGGGAATATCACTTTTTGTTCAATAGTGTATATAAAAATTGTTGATTGGTGTATACGTTACCTGGACGATATATTTATATTATGGGTTGACTCTGTTGCTAAACCTCCAGGAGTTTTTTCATTATATTAATAGTGCAACTGCATTATGAAATTTATGTGTAAATATGACTTTGACCACATTTCTTATTTAGTCATAGAACTATTTAAGATCATGAATGAGCCTTGTTTTACCTCTACTGTTAATCAGAAGAGCATTTTTTCTAACAATTATTTACATTTTGACAGTTGTCATCCATGCCACCAGAAAAAGGCTGAAATTTAAAGGCCAGTTGGGATGGCTGGCATGGATATATATCAGATGACAACACATTTAAGACTGAATGTGAAGTGGTCATTGATATGTTTATTAAAAGGGGATACCCCTTGGCCATGGTACATCATCATCAGCCCCCTTTTTCCCACATGGGGTCAGGGTATTGTGTTAACTGTCGCCAACTGTTTCAATTCATTGCCACACTCCTCCCTTCTTCAATACTCATGCCTGACTTTTGCAGATCTTTCACACAATCCATCCACCTCTTTGCTAGACGTCCTCCCTTCCACTTACCTTCTTCCTGTCTGTCCCAAATTTTCTCACCAGATTGTTTTCTGCTTTTCTGCACATGTGCAAACCACCATAATCTGCTCTCTTTGATCTTTTCTGGAATTGGAGCTACTTTGGCTTCTGCTCTTATGTCCTCATTTCTTCATCTGTCCCACAGTGTGCATCCTACCACCCTTCTCAGGCACTTCATTTCCATCACCTCTAGCTGCTTCAACTGTTCTACCTTTACTGCCCAGATTTCTTCACCATACAGTAATACTGGTTGCACTACTGTCTTGTACACTTTACTTTCCAGCTTCTTTGGCATTCTTCTGTCATAGACTACACCTGACACTCTATGCCAGTTGGCTGTAGCCCCACTGATTCTAGTTTCGACCTCTTCTTTCAGACTTCCCTTCTAGTCAACCACCTCTCTGAGATACTTGAAGCTATTTACCTGTTTCACTATCTTCCCTTCTATTTCTGTTATCAGCTTTTTCTGATTTCTCCAATTCACTGCCATTACCACTGTTGTATCTGTGCTTAGTTTCATCCCATATGCCTTCAGATTTGCATTCCATTCTCCTATCCTCTGCTGAAGTTCTAGCTCAGAGTCTGCCTGTACTACCACATCATCTGCATACAACAGCTTTGTTGATCTGTCCCCTCCGACTTGTTTGCTAATGTAGTCCATCACCAGTATAAGTTTCAGAGCTGAAACCTGGTGTACACCCACTCCCTCTGGGAACCTCTCTGTGGTCCGACTACTGTACTGTTTGTACATGAGTTATTGGGTTCTTGTACATAGCCTGCACTAACTCTACCAATGTTTCTGAGACTTCAAACCACCTCAGTACTGCCCAGATCAACTTTCTTGAGACCTTGTCATATGCTTTCTCCAAGTCTAGGAATACCCAGTTGGAGACTCTGCTCATCTGTAGCTTCTTCCAAGTATCTGTCTCACTGAAAACATCAAGTCAGTTGTGCTGCATCCAGACTTGAATACAAACTGCTCATTTCCCATCTTACATTCTACTATTCTGCATGTTTGTTTATCAGTCACCCTGTCCAGAACTTTCATGCAGTGTGATAGGAGTTTGATACCTCTGTATTGCCCACAGTTGTAGATGTCCCCTTTGTTCTTGTACACTGGCATGAGTATGCTTATTCTCCAGTCATCTGGGATACGACTTTCTCTCCACACTGCTATTAGTACCCTCAGGAGCCATTTATCCCCTATCTCGTCCAGCATCTTTATCATATCTGCTGTGGCTTCATCTGATCCTGCTGCTTTTCCTGACTTCATTTTCCTTAGTGCTATTCTTACTTCTTCTAGGGTGGACTCCTCTTCTTCTCTTACCATAGGCTTTTTATGGGGCAGTACAACTTCTGTGGGGTTTTCTTCATTCAGAAGCTGCTGGAAATACTCCTTCCATCTGCCTTTGATGTCCTGTGGACTGGTGAGCAGGTTGTTGCTGGCATCCCTTATGAAGGGTGCTTGACTATCTTCTTTATCTCTGTCTTTGCCTTGCAACCTGATATAGTTTCATTGTGTCACTTACTGAGTCACTTTCCAGAAATTGGTAGAGTGCCCCTGATGCCCTATTCTTTGCTATTGCAACTTCTTTCTTGGCTTCTTTGTAGCCAACCAGTAGTTCTTCCTAGCCTGGTTAGTCTTTTCTATCTCCCACTTCTTCTTGGACTCCTTTTGATAACTTCCTGAACTTCTGCATTCCACCACCAGCTCTCCTTATGTACCTTATTTCTATACCTGGCTCAGCCACATATCTGTTCTGTAGTCCTAACATGTGCTGTTTTAGGTGCTGCCATTCTTGTTCAACTTCACCTGTTTGCTCCACTTCTTTGGGTGCTAGAGCCCTGAGTAATTCCTTGAACTGTTGTACTTCTTCTCCAGTCAACTTCCAGGTATTCAGCCTGGTCTCTGTTGACCTTAGAGCCTTCTCTGACCACTGCTTGCAGCTGATTGTGGCAATTAGTGGTTTATGCTGGTTTATGTTGTGATTTATGCCCAGCTTTCTCATGATGAGTAAGAAGCTAAGGAACAGGATATATGAAATGTCCTAGATGTTAGGAACCATAAAAAAAACAAATGCCCTGTTTCAATATATAGAACATAATGTAGAGCATGTGTTTTGCTTTGTTGTTTTAGATCAGATAATGTATGATTCCCGAGAGTACATGGTTGATAAACATCTTGCTAAGAGTGATTTAAAATGGCAAATTAAGTTGGATGCCACTTGTTTTTCTGGGTTAAATGATTCAGTTTCCATTTCTTCAGTTTTAAAGTTGAAACAGTTAGCTAATTAATTTTTGTTAATTACTTGTTATTTGTTACTGGTTGATTGGGTTGGGTCATGTGATTTCACAACAGTATAAATCTGTTTCTTATTATTTGGCTGTTAGTTCTGAAGAACTTCCAGTAATTGTCAGACGGAATGAAAGTGCTTAACTTTGTTTTTTTAATAAAAGAAGTGTGAATTTTTACTTCTGTTCACCCTTCTGTTTTATCACTGCAGGAGTTGGTTTGTTCCTACGTTCATCTTTTTCTTCCTATTGGAGTTTTAGTACATAACTTCTATTTTCATGTATGACCTTGCTTGACTTGGGAGCTGAACACTGGTAAATCCTTACACAGGCTGGCAAGCACTTTTAAGTGTATTTGCTTAAAAGTGCATATGGCTAGGCTTTTTTTGATCCCTGCGATCCCTTAACCTAGTGTTATTCCTACTTTCCCGTGTTTGTAATTACTTGAGTAGTTAGGTGGAGTGAGCTTGCTAATTTTATGTTTTTCTGGTACAATTCCTGCATTCTTTTGTCTGCCATTCAGCATCTCAGTAGTTTGTTTCCTTAATTATGCAGGTCAGATTCTCTGTTAAGAGTACATGTTTGGAACATTCCAGTTCCTTTAGCATACACTCTAATATTGACAATACAGCTTGGGCAGTGCAGCAAAATATGTAGAAGATAAAGAGCTTTTATGAACTTAAACTTTCAAGAAAGCGTAATAATGAATACATGTAGTTATTTTTGTGGACTGGTACACAGGAGTCTGTGACTACAGTATTAGTTATGGTGATGTCATCTCCAGTGAGTCAGTCCTGACAAACCTGAGTATGTCTGGCTGCTTATGACGGGAATACATCACAGCATAATTTAGTGCTTTTGCAATTTCGTATGCATTTGCAGAGCAAGTCGGAGACCATCCTGGGAGTTGTCACAGACATTACTAGTGCCAGTGGATGGAATGTCACCAGTTGCATTGAATTTATTTACTGAAAATTGTATTTAGCTTGTGACCCATTAATGATTTTCGTTGTACTATCAGTATATGTGTAAGCAACTCCAACACACATAAAACTGATTTTAATTAGGTGGTTTTGATGGAATTTAGGACTGTCAAGGTGAAATTTGTTCTGCTTTGTTGCCATGTTAACCTCTTGATCAAAAACAGCTGTTATGTATGAGTTTTGTTGCATTCTTCTCTTAAGTATCATTCATTTTCATGTACACATAGGAATTCTCAAACCATATAAGTAAGCCTCATATGTCTCAACCTCTTAGAGCAAGAAATCTGGACAAAGACCTAAATATAGGCACGCTTTCTAAGTATTGCTGTTATAAACTTAGGAAACTGATAGAGCAGCATGAATTTTCTAAAGGGTATGAAGACTGAAACTCAAATACCTGTCATTATTTTCTCACGTCAACCCTCAATGATTTGCCAGAAAAGCAGAATTTTATGAGAAACAGACCAAAAAGATGAGGCAATAATCTGGACATTCTGCAAAAATCTGTACAGTTGGGGGTTATGGGTAAACCTTCCTTGTTTCTTTCCGGGTTAGTTGTTTTTTGACTAGTGCAAAGCTCTCCAGTCAGTGGCATTAAGACCACATTTATTTATTTATTTGACATTTGGTTACAAGGAAAGTCCGGCTGGATGGGGGACCCATTTTTAGCACAAGCCTGGGGAGAAAAGCTCCACATACCACAATAGTAAAATACAATACAATTAAATAAAACAATAGATGATAGAACAGTATATAATAAACTATGTATGGGTGTTACAAAGACAGAAGAATTTAGGAGAGAAATAGAAACTTCAAACTTGCCATAAATGAGAATCCAGTGCTACGTAAGCATTTGTACATAATGCAGTTCCGGTGAAAGTATATGGCATCATATTCCAGAATTTCGCATAATGTCCAAATTTTTCCCTCATCTTTTCGGTCTGTTTTTTTTTTTTGATAAAATGTGTTATGTTTTGTTTTGTTTTTTGATGAATCATTGAGGATTGAAGTAAATAAATGACATACATTTGAGTTTCAGACTTTATATCCTTCAGAAAAATGCATGCTAATACAAAACATGTTTTTCTACCTTCTTTCTAAGATTTTCAAACTAATATTAAAATCTGTCCCTGATTTAGGGACTTTAGCCCCCCTTTTATTTTTGGCTTTGTTCGGAGTCCTTACACTAACAGTTTGAGAAGTGTGTATGGCATGGACTTCAAGTGCATCCTTATTTGCTCCAGTGCTACTGAAAAACATGGGGTGAAGGCTGTCTGATTGGTTTAAGGACTTAACGCTGTGAGTACTGTAACTATTTTTGTGACACAGAGGAGTCCTATTAGTGTGTGTGTGTGTGTGTGTGTGTGTGTGTGTGTGTGTGTGTGTGTGTGTGTGTGTGTGTGTGTGTGTGTGTGTATGTGTACGTGTCCCGGGACTGTAGCTCCAGTGATTAAACAATGCCAAAAATATGTGACAAGAAAAACACCAGCCATGGAAGTAAAGTGAACAAGTGTTCATGTAGCCTGAGTGGCAAATCCATTCAAAACATGACTAGGTTTGTTCTATCTGGCCGTGTCCTGCCATTCCGTCACAGTGTCACGAACAGTACACATGCAGGTGATATAATATTACACAGTGACAACTCATTAGTATTACAGAGTGTGCACCCTGATTGGACAGAGTGATTGCTGCTCCCATTGTAAATCATTCAGTACCTAAAAGGAGAAGTCTGGGCAACTATTACAAAAAAATAAATAAAATAAAATAAAAAGCTGCTGTCACCCTGTCCTCATCTCTGCAAAATAGAAATAATGAACTCAACTCCGGGCAACTATAACTATTAAAAAACAGCTACAGTTGTTCTGTCCTTATTTCTGCAAAGCAGAGAAATCAGACACAAGTTTGGACATCTGTAGGTATAAAAAGAAACTACTACACATTCCCTGTCCTTGTTAGCTGAAAGTGGACAAAATCTTCAGTTATCGGAAGGGTAGACATTGGTCTTGCACCCTCCACAAATAAAAAAAGAAAGTTAAAAAAAAATCAAATATTAAAAAACAGTAAGTAAGAAACTGATGTCCAAAAACAAGAGGGAACTGGCTCAACAGAGGAAGAAATCTCTCTATAGCTTAAACAATCTTGTCAAGTCCTCCAAAGCTAATTATGAAGCAAAACTAGCCTCCATAGCTAAGGATAATTGCAAGGCATTCTTTAACTACATCCAAAATCTAAAAGGGAATACCTAGCTGTGCGCTGAACTGGAGGTAATAGCCAACCTGTTAAGTGACAGATTTGAAGCAAACTTCACCTCCCTGTCCCCTCCAGTCATCCCCAAAATATAGCTACCACCATTTCTCAGCCTATTACCTCAAGAGAGTAGGTCATCTTGGCGAGTTCTAAGGCCAAAAACACAGCATCAGTGGGATCAGACAAATCCTAGGTTGCCTTTTAAACAACTTAAAACATAACTTAGCAGACCCACTTGGATCCTTTTTTAACCACAGCCTGCGAAATGGTTATGTTCCATCGGAATAGAGGACAACAACAGTAATCCCTCTGCCCAAAGGGAGACCATTAAGCTTGATTAGCCTCATCTGCAAGGTTATGGAAAGAGTCGTTATGGACCTTAATAACAAGGACATAGGTAATCTCTAATCTCTAGACCCAACCCAGTTTGGATTTGTTAAAGGTAGATCATGCCTGTTAAACATGGTTGATTTATTTATTTATTTATTTGCAGTTGGTTTACCAGGATAGTCCATTGGGCCAAAAAGAACCCGTTTTCAATGGAGTCCTGGGGAGAAAAGCTCCAGACAATGTAGATTACAGTAGGTATTAGGCATATTTAAACATTGTTAAAGTCACAGTAGTCAAAATTCAAATGCAAAGCAAAACAGTTACAATAAATTTAAGTTTTAAAAGTAGAAAAGAAAACTGATGACAGATTATCTGAAATTATTCATAAATTCAAAATTCTACTAGAGTTATTTAATAAAGAGAGTTCAACATATGAGAGTGCAGAGTATTCTTATGTATTCATTAGTGATGAACAGTGAAATGGGAATTATGGATAATGAGAGAGAGAAGTCAAGAACGTCAGCAGGAGTCCAGGAGATGGGTATTTAAGTAGGGTGGGAGCAAGAGCATTCCCACTGGGAAAGTAGAAGTGAATGAAGAGATTTTTTGAACATAAAATGGTTAGAGGTAGTACGGATAGATGAAGGTAGAGAGTTCCAGAGACGAGCTAACCCATGTGAGAGAAGGTATTTGCCAGGTGGACGGGTTGGTTTGTACACTTCAAGCAGATTTTGGTTGTTGAACCTTAATATTCTATCAGGTTTGAGCATTTTAAGCACAGAAGAGAGCGAGGGACAGAGGGAGGAGTTGAAAATAAGTTTGTGAGCAAGGGATAGTTGTGTATAGGAGAGCTGATGGGGTAGTTCTAGCCATTTTAGTTGTTGGAGAGAGGAGCAATGGTGGGAGTAAGTCTTTTGGTTGGCAGCAAACTTGGCTATTTTATTGTAGCATGAGGAGAGTTGTTTTTTCAGGGAGATTTGTAGATTAGTTAGTAGTGGAGCTCCATATAGAAGGGAGGGAATAAGAAAGGAAGTAGAGAGAGTGATTTTAGTGGTGGTTGTTAGGTAGTTTTTTTGTCTATAGAGCATCCCTAGCTTTTGATGTGTTTTTTTAATATTGAGTTGTAAATGAGAATTGAATTTTAGTTGGTTGTCAATTTGGACTCCAAGTAATTTGGTCTCTGTCACTAGTTCCAGGGGAGTGTAATTTTCACTAGTAATTGAGAATGAGTTTGTATTGAGATAGTTGTGTTTAGAAGGGGTGAATATCATTAATTTAGTTTTAGTGGGGTTGAGTGCTAAATGATTTGCTTTCATCCATAGTTCAGTGGTAGAGAAAGCATCTTGAGTTAGTTTTATGAGAGTGGGGATGGTGGAGGCCTTGCAGATAATGGTTGAATCATCTGCATATTGGATGATATTGGAGAGAGGGATGGCTTTGTGGAAATCATTTATAAATATGTTAAAAAGGAGGGGACCTAGTATGGAACCTTTGGGGGACGCCTGTTGGGGTGTTAAGGAATGAAGAGGTTGCCTTTTTCCATTTCACTGCTTGATGCCTATTAGATAGGTAGCTAGAGAACCAGTTCAAAGTAGAGAGGGAGAGGTTGAGTTTGGAGAGTTTGGTTAGAAGCAGTCTATGTGATATAGTATCAAAGGCTTTAGAGAGGTCAAGTAGAAGGGTAGAGACAATTTGTCCAGAGTCTCGGGCACTATTTACAGTTTC
Source organism: Protopterus annectens (assembly GCF_019279795.1). Taxonomy (NCBI): domain Eukaryota; kingdom Metazoa; phylum Chordata; order Ceratodontiformes; family Protopteridae; genus Protopterus; species Protopterus annectens. The sequence goes on from NC_056732.1 coordinate 1,629,075,598, forward strand.
TAGAAAGGAGAGGAGGGCTGTCATAGTGCTGTGATTTGGTCTAAATCCGTTTTTTGTGGGAGAAAGTAGGTTGTTATCTAGGAGATGTGGTAGGAGTTGAAGGTGGATGCACTTTTCCAAGAGTTTAGAGATGGGAGATAGGATAGCAATGGGGGGGGAAGTTGGAAACAAGGTTGTTACTGCCGCCTTTATGCAAAGGTATGATGAAGGCCTTTTTCCAGATTTGGGGAACCATATCTTCTTGAATTGAGCGGTTGATTAATATGCTAATAGGGTAGGCAATTCCTTCGGCTGCTAAGCTTAGAAAGTTAGAAGGTATGTCATCTGGAGCATTGGTGCCTGGTTTTAGTTTCTTAAGGAGTTTTAGTATGGTAGATGTGGGTATAGGTTGTAGTGAGAATGGAGGGGGGACTGGAGGGGTGTTAGGGGATGAAGATAAAGTGGAGGGAGAGAGTAGGAGAGCAGGTGTATATTGTAGGAGAGGGAAGGTGTAGATGGAGTGAGAGTAGGAGAGGAGGAGTGTGGAAGAGAGTTAGTAGATATGAGAGTGTCATTGGTAGTAGTGTTGTGTTGAGTGTGGTTGGGGTAGGATGGAGGTGAGTTGGAGTGTGTGTTGTAGGAGAAAGAGGAGGTTAATTTAGAAATAGATTCAATGAAAAATGTATTGAATTGAGTGGCTAAGTCTGTATCAGTGGCATTAGGGTCAGGGGTTGGAGTGACTATTTTACTGGGGTGAAGTAGAGTGGAGATGCCTTTCCAGAATTTCTGAGGATCTGATTTGTTGTTGTTTTGAAGTGTGAAGAAGTAATTTTGTCTATCAGAGATGATAAGTTTTTTTACCTTGTTTCTAAGAGTTCGATAGTCATTGTGGATGAGGGGGGTTTTATTTTTCTGATATTTAGCCCAGAGTTTGCCTCTTTTCCGCATAGTAGCTAGTGTATTTTTGGTGAGCCATGGAGAAGTTTTAGTTTTTATTCTTTTAGTTCTTAGAGGGGCATGGACATTTAGCAGTGATGTCTTCAAAAAAGTCACCAAGGCCCTGGATGAGGGAAATACAGTGCATACCACCTATCTTAACCTAGCCAAGGCATTTCACACAATCCCCCACTAAGGTATTATAGAGAAACTCTCCCAGTTGGGAATTAGCCCCATTACCAGATAGGTAGCCAACTGGCTCACCAACAGGACACATACTGTCAAAGTGAGTGACTTCATCTCTAGTAAAAGACCAGTCACCAGTGGCATACCACATGGTTCTGTGCTGGGCCCCTTACTGTTCGAAATTTATTTCTCAGAAGTCTGTGCAAACTTAGACAGCCTGTGGCTGACCAAGTTCGCTGACTATTACAAATCGGGAGCATTCACTGACTCCCCCAATGATGTTAATATATTAATGAGGACAGATGGTTGGTGCCAAAGCTATGGATTAAAGTTAAATGCAAAAAATGCATTATTATTCTCTTTGGTAAAGCTGACACTGATGTTAGTTACATTATAGACAGCAACCCCCTAAGTGTAGATCCAGTGGTACAAGATCTGGGTACTCAGTTTAATAGTAGCCTGAACTTTGACCACCATGTATCCACAGTAGTAAAGAAATCATTCTGTGTGGCACAGCTTATGAGTAAAGGCATTGCATGCAGATCAGAAACCTGCAACAATTGGAGAGACCACAAAGGTTTCTCACCAAGAAATTACAGGGTAGACAAAACAAGTGTTATACAGAAAGACTGAAAGCCCTGTCACTGTATTCTATCTCCTAGAGTTTGACAAAGGTTGACCTCTGCCTGGCTTACAGGGCAGTCTCTGACCCAGCCATGATGGAAATGCTACACATTTGTAAATCAAACTGCATGAGGGTCACTGCTCCATTGATCTTAACCTAGCCTTTGACATGAACAGGTCATGCTGGAGAGATAGCTACATCTCCCAGAGATTGCCACTTCTCTGGAACAAGCTTCCAGTTCATGTGAAACAGAGCCACCTTCCTGACATTCATCAAACACAACCTAGATCAATGGATGGGTGACCACAAATTCACTTCTGGGGTGGTGCCCATGTCCCTCCTGGACAGAGAAACTCTGTATTAACTACCATAGAATGTTACCTCTGCAAACTTCACTAACCTAACCACCAAACAGTTGGGACAACTCAGGATAAATATGGCTTATGGGCTTTAGAGCTGTTAGCCTAGTAACCTTCCATGAACCTATGAACTTGAGCTTTACTGTCATGATCAAACCACACCAGCTGTGGCTAGCACCAGCATTACCTACACCCAGTTGTAGGTTATACACATTTGCATACAAGTATCTGAGACATTTTTATGTAGAGTTATGTGTAGTCCATTGCAGAGTTGCTGGCAGCACACGTGCAAGCTGTAATAGTATATGCCACTTTATACATGTTAAAATGAAGTAAAACAGTCATAAAAGAATGAAAATTCATATTATGAACTGGATCTGAAGAAGTCTACAAGGACGAAAGTGCTTATCCCAGTAAAACCTATGAAAGGAATGATCTGCAGTCAGTCTGTGTTTTTTGTAGAATAGCACCTCTGAGCCAAGATGAGTGGTAAACCACCACACAGCTTATTAAACCAAACAACACCACAACAAATAACTGCTGCACAAACCACTTTAACTGTATCACCGTGTTTTTCGTTCTAATTTGAACTTCATCAGATGTAAAAACAGTTCATCCAAAATAATTACCCCTTAAAATACCCTGTTTAAAAATCAATTATCCAATCCAAACCATTGTAGCATTTCCTAATAAATATTCAAAAGGAAAGGCTGCACAACTTATAAATGTTCAAAAATACATCATATTTAAAACAATACCTAAACTTTTAGTAGTACAAAAATACAAGGTAAATCTTGTAATAATTAAATATCTAAAATTCTAACTCACAAATATTTGACACGATGCTCACCATGTTTAAGTACCACTCATATCTACTGTAACATTAATAAAAATATTAAGGGATAATTATTTTGGATGAACTGTTTTTGGATCTGATGAAGTTCAAATTATAATGAAAAATGCGGTGATACAGTTAGTGTTTTGTGCAGCAGTTCGTTGTGGTGTCATTTGGTGCAATAAACTGTGTGGTGGTTTACTACTCGTCTTGGCTCAGAGGTGCTTTTCTGGTTTTATTTTGTTGGAGGTTTACTCTCTTAGCACCTTTATCTCGTTGATTTGATTTTTGTTTTTTGTAGAAGACATTTAGAACTTTATTTTATTTTTAGAAATAAAATTATTTAGGTGAAGGGATTGCTGTAAATACATTGTCAACAATCCTGTATTGGAATTTTGGCTTTGAGATGGTGGTATTCAAGTGCTGAGACTCAAACTCTTGTATAACACTTGTCTGTATTCCCTTTCTCACTTGCATCATAAGATCAACCCTGTAAGGTGGCACACAAGTATTAACAAAGCGTTTGACATATGTTTGATTTTAATTTTCTCATTTTTTCATCAAAATAAAAAAAATGAGGGTTTCCGATAATTCCTAGATATTGGGGCTAGAAAAGCTGAGTGCTTTACTGATGCAGTTTTAAAGGACAGCAGACAATTTCAGAACTCCTCTTATGTGTTTGAAAGAAAATGTTCGCTGTATGGATCACGACTATTGGATCCAGCCAGTAGTGTAGGCAAGGGGCTGATGGCTTTCACTTACTGTCAGGGACATGCCCTACCTAATCCTAATATGATTAATAAGTACTGCAACTGGTTACCAATCTTTAACCTTCACCATTATTTGGATTAACTAAACATTATGGTTAAGGTTGCCATTTGCAAATTACTTTATATGGCATCTCCCCCACAATAAAGGCCTAGTGAATGAAGAAGGGAGTATTTTGTTGCTTTAGCTCTCAGCAGTGGTCAAGTCCAATGTAGACTCAGCCTAAAAACATCTGCTAATCTCTCAATAGAAGACTTGCAAAGATGGCTCATGTGCAAGGGTATGGTCTTTGGTAGTTTTCTTTTAGGCTTAGAGTGAACTTTAATATACAACTACATATTAAGCCTGCTAAAGGTAACACCTCTCTTTGGTCTAGATTTGTGGATGACTTACAGTATATCCCATTGTCACATGAAGGTAAGCCTCTCTCAGAACAATCAATAACAATATTACTTTTTGTGAAGCCTGCCAGCCTAGCTAGATAGGATTTTGTAAATAATTCTGTGTCATTTGTAAATATTAACATAATCCACAGGCTTGGTTTACAAATGTAAAGAGAACTATATGTTATAATTAAAACTATATGTTGTACTGACGTCAGAAATGTAACCACAGTACACTGTGCTGGAAGAAAGCTGATAAGTCAAGCATTGTATGACTCTTTGATCTCAAGCTCAGAGACAGGATATCTGGACTAAGGAATTATTTCTATTCTCTTAAGACAGGAGTTAATTACTAGATTTTACATCTAAAATGTCTTTTATTGCTGTGGCTTCCTGCAGGTGCAGATTACAAAAAGAAATGTAAATTTTGAGTTACTGTTAGCCTGGGAAACTAAATCAAAACTGCTAAGAATGGTGTCGTCTGAAATGACTCAACAGTACTGTGTTATCAATTTAAGATTTTCACAAAGAGAAAGAGCATTTTGGATTTTGTCTGAACCTGAACACATCAACTCAGCAGCACTCTGCCTTTGCTCTGTAAGTAGTATCTTAGATCATAGTATTTCTCTTAGAGTTAGATAGAAATTTAGCCAGATTAGGCGAGCCATTTCTATATTTATGTCAGACTATCCTAAAATAGTATTTTAAGTTTCCTGTGATCTCTGAACTCTGTAATGTCTTTCTGTTGAAGTAATAAGTATTGTCTTTTGGTTTTATTATTTATTATTAAATATTTTAAACCTTTCAACTATGGCTGTTTTGTGTAGGGATAATTTAAGATCTAGAGTATTTGCATGTATTTGGTGATACTGTACAAAGCCACTCCAATAGCCTTAAAAGTTCAGTCACACTTACTAATCGAATAACAGTAATATTACACAGTAAAATTAGACACCTTTTGGTAAGGGACTTATTAGTAGCTGATAAATAGTGGTTGGTGACAGGGATTTCTACCTTATAGTCTGGTGAGAAGGGGGCATAACTGGACAACCTGTGCCAGCCTTCCCCAGGGGTGTCTGTATGTTTGTATATAAATGATATCTCAAAGTGTGTGTGTGTGTGTGTGTGTGTGTGTATCAGCTACTTGGGCAGGGACACAAAGCACTGGTTGGACAGAGAGGGTGCTGGAGGTTTTGGCTTGACCACTAGGCTGAATCTGTACCTATAGCTGTGCCAGTGGGGAGTCTTTTTGGGGATCTGGAGAGAAAGGGAGAAACCAGCCCCAGACTGACTGTAATCTCTGTGTGCTCTTAAGGGAGTTTGTATTTTACTGTGTGTGTACTTGTTATCCTTCCCAATGTGCACGCTCCTCACTGATGTTAGTGGTGAGGATCGAGGCTCCTTGATTACTGGGCCAGTGCACGGACATCACATATTAATTGTTTGACAGTGGTGGGATGTCCACATCAAATATTAATTGTTTGACTGTGGTGATTTAGCCACATCACATACTAATTGGCTTGTAGTGGTGTGGCTAGTGAATTCCTGTAGCTTGTGTACAGTGATCAATTAAGGTGTTTTTGTACTCTAAATCAACCATGCAGTGAACACTGAGTTCAGAACCCAATTGTTTTATTTCTTTTGTTTGCTTAGTTAGTCAGGGAGAGCAGGCAAGTATGTCAGCAGAGGACTATGGCAAGCTGACAAGCAGCCAGTTGGCTAAGATGTGCCAGGGTAAGGGACTGGTGCATGGAGGACCTGGCTAGGGTAGACATGATTGCAGCTTGGGTCACAGTTGCATCAGAAAACAGCAATCAGGAGAATGATCAGACTGGCCGTGGAGATGTACAACACTCAGAGACTGGACAGCTCAACCTTTTTGCAGAGGACTTAAAAACCCATCTGGAGTTGAAGAGACTTGAGTTGGAGGCCAGGCATTTGGAAATGGAAGTTGTGGAGAAGGAGAGGCAGAGGCAGCATGAAAAGGAGATGCTGACTCTTCGCCAGAGTCATGGAAGTAATGGAGAAGGGAGTAACTGGACCCCAGAAGCACAAAAGGTCAGTAAATGTCTTCCAATGTTTACAGAGGGGGATAATTTTGATAGTTTCATTCATATGTTTGAGGGTACGTAAACAGTATGATATTGACCAAAGGCTCTGAGTATGGTTCCTGACCCCCTAGTCCATGGTAAAGCTGTAAATGTACTTTCCAAATTATCCGACACTGACTGTTTTAACTCTAATGCTGTAAAGAATTGTTTATTAGAATTTTTTAAGCTAACACCTGAAACTTATAGGAAAAAGTTTTGTGAGCATAGACGCAAGGCAGATGAACGTGTGTATAAATATGTTGCTAAACTGAGCACTTATTTTCATAGATGGGTGAGTGGATGTCAGGTCACCACTTTTAAAGAGCTGGCAGACATTTTGGTGAGGGAACAAGCCCTTAGCACTTTGCCTGAGGACATGAGATTCTGGTTAGCTGATAGACAATGTGCTACTTCAGATGATTTGGGGAAGAAGGGAGACCTATGCCTAGCAAGCAGGGCATCCCTGCAAAGGAAAGGGACACCCAGTGCTGCTCATGGGTCTAAAGGAACCCATGGTGGGCAGCATAGACTGCCTCAACAGAATCTGACAGTAGCAGGGGAAGCCACATGTCCAGGACCTAGAGTTAAATGTTTTTAATGCAACCAGTGGGGCCATGTGGCATATAGATGTCCGTGGAAGCAAGGTGAGGAACAAAAGGTGGGAGACCCAGTAAGTGGTGAAGACAAAATGCCAATAGTAGGTTATCTTGAGACAACAGGACAACAGGGGTACCAAACTACCATCCTGCAGATGTCCTGATTGGGAAGGATTTTGATGAGGCAGTACCATGTGTTAATGCAGTTACATGCAGACAGGCTATGAGACAAGCATGTGGGTCTTGTAGCCTGGGGGAGACCCAGACAGACCGCACACTTGCAGCCAGAACTGGTGAGGTGGTTACTTCAGGGAGGGGGCTATGCTGTAGCAGTGAGACTGAAGGTGAGCTAAAGCTGCTTGTGGGTACTGATGTTCCCTTGGACCGAGTGACTGCAAAGGTAGAGGTGAGTAGTAGTATCCAGTCTGACAGTGAGGCACTGCTGTCAGAGGATGCCAGACTTCCTGTGGAAGGGGAGCTGGGAAGGGTTGCATAGACAAAGTTGACGCAGGCTCAGCTCTCAGACCCTACATTACAAGGCCTGAGGCAGGTAGCTAGTGAGGTACCTGATTCTCAAGGGAAGGGGGAATCTGTATACTGGGACAAAGGGTTACTGTATAGAGAGTGGACCCCTGAGGAAGGGCTAGAAGGTGAGAGGATACAGTAGTTAGAGCCTACCATCTGGGGTTTCTAGCCATAGCCCATGATATTCCCTTTGCAGGTCATATGGGCAGACAACATACAAAGAGACGTATTATGCAGAACTTCTATTGGCCTGGAATTTCCAGAGATGTAACAGGGTACAGCAGGACCTGTGAGCAGTGTCAAAAGATAGGCAAGGCAGGAGACAAGGTGAAAGCTCCTTTGATGCCATTGCCTGTGATTGAGGAGCCATTTCAGAGACTAGCTATGGATATTGTGGGGCCTCTAAGTACCCCATGTTCCATAGAGAAAAAGTATATCCTAGTGGTAGTAGATTATGCTACCAGATACCCTGAGGCAGTGGCTTTGTCCTCCATTGAGGCAGGAAAGGTGGCAAATGCTTTGTTAGAGGTTTTCAGCAGGGTAAGTTTCCCAAAAGTAATACTGACTGTCAGAGGTGTCATTTTCATGTCGGACCTGCTGGTTTGTCTGTCGAAGTCCTGTGGGGTGAAGCACCAAAAGACCACCCCTACCATCCCCAGAGTAATGGTCTTGTTGAGAGGTTGAACTCTACAGTCAAGTCCTTGCTACAGGCATTTGCAGACCAGTTCAAGTGAGAGTGGGACAAATATTTTCCCAATCTGTTGTTTGCTTACAGAGAGGTTCCCTAGGAATCCACAGGTTTTTCATCCTTTGAGTTGTTGTATGGACATAGGGCGAGGGGGCCTCTAGATTAAATTCAAGATGAGTGGGAAGGTAAGTGTGAATCTCACAAGGGGTCTGTTGTAGCATATGTCCTAAACCTTAGGACAAGGTGCAGGGAACTCATTTGATTGGCCCAGGAGAACCTGGCAGAAGCCCAACAACAGAAAAAGGTCTGGTATGACAGGAATGCTCGAGTTAGAGAGTATGCTGTAGGGTAGCAGGTAATGGTTCTCATTCCTGTCAGACACAACAAGCTGCAAGCAGCCTGGGAGGGTCCCTACAAGGTGATAAGGAAGGTCAGTGATGTTAACTACATGGTGGAGCTGCTAGACAACAGGCAGGAGCACAAACTGTACCATGTTAACATGATGAAACCTTACCATGATAGGGAGGCCCTTGTGCTGAGTATTTGCAGTGGATTGCAGGAGGAGTCTGAGGGAGATCTGGTGACTGATCTCCTCAGTGATGCTCGGACTGACACCTCAGTGGAAGGGGTAGCAATGTCCCAGCAACTATCTCCTACCCAGGTTCTAGAAACCCGAGCAGTGTTACAGAAGTTTGGAGACATGTTCACTGGGAAACCAGGGTGCACCCACCTGATGCAGCACCAGCTGGATACAGGACCCAAAAGGCCTATTAGGCAGGATCCTTATAGGGTGCCTGAGAGATACAGGAAATGTTGGAGCTAAGGGTAATTCAAGATTCCAACAGTCCCTGAGCCTCCCCAGTGGTGCTGATGCCAATGAAAGATGACAGCACCAGGTTTTGTGTGGACTACAGGAAATTAAATAGTCACACAGAGTCAGATGCTTACCCCATGCCTAGGACAGATGAAGCCTTAGAGCAGCTGGGTGGAGCTAAGTATATGACAACCATTGATCTTACCAAGGGTTACTGGCAGGTGCCCTTGGCTCTCAGTGCTAGAGAGAGGTCAACCTTTGTGACTCCTTTTGGCTTGTATGAGTTCACAAAGCTCTCCCAGCGACTTTCCAGACTATTCAGACCTAAACAATTCTATATTAAACCGACTTCAAAGACTAAAACACCTTTAAAGGCAAAGAAACAAGTTCACCAGACACGAGGACAGGCCTCCATGCCCAAAAAACAGATGCTCAAAATGGCCGAAGACTTAATTACCTTGATCACGGGTTCCCATCCCCCTCCTGATAAGAGGCCTAGGCAAGAGACAGACTATGAATCTTCAGATCAGGTTTCCCTTTGTTCTGATTCCTCTTCTGATCAGGAATATTCTCTTCCCCCCTATAAGGATTCTGATGCTGAAGAATCAATTCCTTCAGCTTCTCCTCCTGAGGACTACTCTTTTGGGGAAACCTTGCATACCATAAGGGAGCACTTCCACTGGGAGAGCCAGGATTTTTCAGAATCTAAGAAAAGGCTCAGAGACTTGCTTTTACTACCTCAACACAGGCCTCTAGCTATTCCACCTGTGTTGGACATTGTAGATGATGTGTTCTCGGAGTCTAGTCTGACCCCTGACTCTTTACCTCCAGCTCCTGTTAAGCCGGACAGATACTACAGGATCACTGACTCTCATAAATTCCTTTTCAAAAACCCTACTGCAGACCCAGAACTATTTCTCAGGATCCAAAAGAGGGGTCAAGGCTTCTACTGCAAAAAGTTCTACCCCTCTGATAGGGATTCTAGGGCTCTGGATAGATGGGGAAAAAAGATTTACACATCTGCTACTTTGGCTATAAGGGCCTTAAATTGCCAGTTTCATATGCTCAAATGTCAGCAATATATCATGACACTGCTTAAACAGAAAATGATGGCAAATTCTGAATCTGCAGAAAACAAAGAAATGCAGGATTTATTGCATGCAGCTGAACAAGTTGGAAAGCATACTTTGCAATGTGGATTTGATTCTCTGGAGGCCTCCTGCAGGGCCGCTGTTACGGCTTCTGTCATTAGGAGGCATGCTTGGTTAAAGGAACAAAATCTGCCTGACCATGTTAAAGCAAAATTATTAGATGCTCCTTTACAACATGATACCTTGTTTGGTGTTGAGGCAGAAGAGGTGTTAAAGAAAATGGAGGGCAAAGCTAAATCTATGCAAACAGTCAAGGATTTCTTACAGGTACAGCCACCTAGATTTAGCAGACACTGGCCTACAAAGAATTGGTCCAATCCAGTCTCAGACAGACCTCAAAGGGGCAGATCCAGACGCCCTAGAAGCAGATCACAGCCGTAAGGATCCTACAGGTCTAATCTACCTCCAAAGGTGGAGAGGACGAATCAAAATCATACAGGAAACAGTCCCAATGACTTACCCCTGCCTCCACCAAGCACTTATCTTCTGGCAGCACCCTTAGGGGGAAAACTAGCACTTTTTTCTCAAAATTGGCACATTATAACACAGGACAAATGGGTTCTAGACATAGTGTCACAAGGCTACAAGTTTAATTTCCATACCCTGCCAAGGGCAAACGGTTGGCCAGACCTGCCAAAAAATCAATGAGCAGAGGCTCAAAAACAAGTCGCAGCTCTCACAGACATGAGGGCTATTCAACAAGTACCACAGCAAGAGCAGGGACAAGGATTTTACTTGACTGTTCTTGCTACCCAGAAAGGACAAAGCATGAAGACCATTACTGGACCTATCTATTCTAAACACTTTTCTGGATATACCAAAATTCAAGATGTTGACCTTACAGCAGCTTCTGCCCATGCTGGGCAGCAAGGCTTGGCTCGTGACTTTAGATGTAAAAGAGGCATATCTGCATGTCCCAATCAGACAATCATGCAGAAGATATCTCATATTCAAGGCTGGCTCAAAGCATTACCAATTCTCTGCACTGCCCTTTGGCTTATCTACTGCGCCCAGGATCTTCACAAAGTGCCTGGCACCAGTAATTGCTTACTGCAGACAAAGAGGAATACAAGTATATCCTTACTTGGATGACTGCCTCATACAAGCAGAGACCAAGGACATTCTACTACAGCATCTGACTTTTTTGATAAGACTTTTAACATGCCTAGGGTACACAGTCAACAAAAAGAAATCAAAACTAGTACCCTCTCAAGAGATAATATTCCTAGGTGCAAGCTTAAATACAACTGCCCAGATGGCTTATCTCACTCCAGACAAACAAAGGCAACTGACTACCTATTTCAAGGAAATGGCAACAAAGGCCCAGTTATCTGCAAGAAAAATTCTGCAGGCTTTGGGCTTCATGACATCCTGCATCTTACTAATTCCATATGCAAGACTGCATATGAGGAAAATTCAGTGGTATCTAAAAAGTGTCTGGACACAACATTGCCACAGACTGGAAACAATGATTACTCTAATTCCCTGCCTGCAACAGGAATTTCGATGGTGGGCAAAGGCTTGTCACTAAAACAAGGAACAGCCATTCTCACTACCCCCAGCCAGGCAGAGCCTAATGACGGATGCATCAGATTATGCCTGGGGGGCACACATGGCAGGAAGAGGCATTCAGAGGGCACCTGGTCCTCAAACCAAAAGCATCTATATATCAATCAAAAAGAGATGTTAGCTGTTCAAAATGCCCTGACAGCCTTCAAGGACCTACTTCATCCAGGACAACTACTGATAAAGACAGACAACACCACGGTCATGTGGTACATAAACAAGCAGGGGGGAATTCATTCTTATCCCCTGTGCAGTCTAGCCATGGCTTTATGGGACACAGCATTGACTTACCAAGTTCATCTGCAGGCACAATTCCTGCGAGGAAAGGAAAATACTCTGGCAGACGAACTAAGCAGAAACCTCATGGGTCCCCACGAGTGGCACCTGGATCCACAAGTCTTCAGCATGATAACAATGAAATGGGGATGCCCGGACATTGATCGATTTGCCTCCCCTCAAAACAATCAACTAAAAAGATTCTGCACAAGGACTTATCACAGACAAGCTTGGAAAGTGGGCGCCTTATCTTTAAACTGGACAAACCTATCAGTATATGCCTTTCCTCCACTGCCTCTCCATCCCAAGGTACTCCTAAAAGTCAGGCAGGAGAAACCGAAAATTATTCTGGTTGCCCCAGACTGGCCACGCCAGTACTGGTATCCGATCTTAAGGAACTTATCCCAATGCCCAGCCTGGACCTTGCCTCATATACCTCATCTACTGTCCCAGCAAAACAATCGGATTCTGCACAGCCAACTCAGGACTCTAAGCCTGGCAGCATGGCGGATAATGTAGCCATACAAACCACACCTCTCAGTAAAGCTGTGATGGATGTCATTTTAGAAGCCAGAAGGCCTAGTACTAGAAAATCCTATGCTGGGCAATGGAAGAGATTTTGCGCTTGGAACCAAGCTCAAGGAACTGCTACAGCTTTCCCAAATATTCCTCAGATTTTGCAATATTTAACTGAGATGCTGGACAAAGGCCTGTCTTTTTCATCAATTAAAATCCATGCCTCTGCCACCACTCTTTTCTCATCCTTTATTAAGGCAGTACCTCAGAGGAGCCAAAAACTTAAGGCCTCCAAGGAGAATGCCAGTACCTGCATGGGACCTCAATTATGTCTTGGAAAAACTCACCTTACCTCCTTTTGACCCAGCTGCTACAGCGGACATAAAGTTCTTATCTTGGAAAACAGCTCTGCTCCTAGCAATAACTTCTGCAAGACAAGTTTCAGAGCTACAGGCTCTCATGGCTGTGGAACCCTTTATCATTTTCTATCCAGACAGGGTTTTTCTGAGAACAAACCCTACATTTATGCCTAAGGTGGTATCCAGTGTAGCTCTTAACCAAACAATTCATTTGCCAACTTTTTATCCAAATCCACAGAACAAGGGGGATAAAATTCTGCATTCTTTAGACGTACACAGACAGACAGCTTAGATTCTACTTGGAAAAAACTAAAGTTTTCAGAAAGACAGAGCTATTACTAGTGGAATATGCCACAGCTTCACAAGGAAAGGCTATCTCCAAGCAGACTATTTCAAAGTGGATAGGTCACTGCATTTGTTTCTGCTACTCACAGCATGGCAAACCAGTGCCTAAGGGCATTAGGCCACATTCAACCAGAGCTGCATCCACTTCAGCAGCCTTTCTCAGGGGAGTACCAACCAAAGACATTTTGGAGGCTGCTACTTGGAGTTCAGTGCATACCTTTACAAAACATTACAGTCTGCCTCTTTACTCTAAATCCAGGGCAGGCTTTGCCACTGCAGTTCTGCAGGGCCTCATAGCCACTCCTAATGCTGTTTAGCTCCAGCCCCCCAACCATAGCTTTGGGACTCAACCCAAATGTAATGACTGCAACAGTGAAACACGAAGAACATAGTACAGTTGTGTACACTTACCATAAATGTAGATGTTCAAGTGTATTCACTGTTGCAGTCCAGGTTACCCACCCGCCATCTCCCTTATTTTTGCTGGAACCTATCTTTACTTTTCTAATCTATACAACCTAGGTGGTGTATTTGCTTATAGATGAAGGTAAAGCTTATTTTGGTGCATGTATGTTTTATTTACATAATTTTAGCATACCTTTTTGGGGGCACCTGACATCTGGGGCAAGAAAAACTAAATAAAATGGCGTCGGCTACATCTTTTATACCCCTGACGACCTGACGTCAGGGAAGAGGCGACAGCAACCGACTCAGGACCCAAGACTTTGGAATTCAGGCCGACTGAGGGCAACCTGCCAGCAGGATAACCCAAATGTAATGGCTGCAACAGTGAATACACTCAAACATCTACATTTATGGTAAATGTATACAACTGTACTTTCTTCCGCCGGTAGTGGTATACTGCTTCCTTGTGTTGATGTACTGTACATGCGTATGGGACTTGCATTCCTACGCATACCCAGTACATCAATGCTTTGAAACGGAAGCAACGGAGAAATAAAAGTCTCTCTTGCTCCATTTTTTTTCCTTTTTTTTCTTATTTCTTAAAAGAAAAGATTTTGGATACTTTATACCAATGGAAAAAAGTCCGGGCGACCGGACCTTTTTCCATTGATATATTGTGGTTTTTACAATGGGCATGCTGGCCAATCAGCATGCACAGTTTGGAATATTAATGGGGGGTCATTGTATAATCTTCATTTATTAATGATTATTATTAATGAATGAATTATTATTTAATTACAGCATTCAGTCTTCTTGGGTACACACCTGCCATCAATTAGAGACTCTGATTAACCCAAAATAAAGTTCAACTGTCCTAGAAGGATTTTCCTGACATTTACTCAGTTGCCTGCTACAGCAAAAGTCATGGTTCACAGAGAGCTTACAAAGAATCAAAGGGATCTCATTGTTGAAAGGTATCAGTCAGGAGAAGGGTACAAAAACATTCCCTCAGTCTTGGATGTACCATGGAACACAGTGAAGACAGTCATCAAAATGTGGAGAAAATATGACAACATTGATGTTGCAAAGAGCTGGACATCCCTCCAAAATTGATGACAAGACAAAAACTGGTCAGGGAGGCTGCCAAGAGACCTACAGCAACACTGAAAGAGCTGCAGGAATTTCTGGCAAGTACTGGTTGTGTACTACATGTGACAACAATCTTCCGTATTCTCCATATGTCTGGACTATGGGGTAGGGTTGCAGGACGGAAGCCTTTTCTTACACAGTAAAACATCCAGGCCTGGCTAAAATTTGCAAAACAATATATCATCTCCCAAAAGCATTTGGGAAAATGTGCTATGATCTGATGAGACCAAGGTTGAACTTTCTGGCCACAATTCCAAAAGGGACGTTTGGTGCAAAAACAACACTTTGCATCACCAAAAGAATACCATCCCCATGGTGAAGTATGGTAGTGGCAGTATCATGCTTTGGGGTTGCTTTTCTTCAGCTGGAACTGGAGCTTTAGTCAAGGTGGAGGGAGTTACGAACAGTTCCAAATACCAGTCACTTCGGGCCCAACACCTTCAGGCATTTGTTAGAAAGAGGAAGAGGAATTTCACCTTTCAACATGACAATGACCCCAAACATACATCCAAATCAACAAAAGAATGGCTTCAGCAGAAGAAAATTAAAGTTTTAGAATGGCCCAGCCATAGCCCAGACCTAAATCCAATAGAAAATCTGTTGGGTGACCTGAAGAGGGCTGTGCACAAGAGATGCCCTCGCAGTCTGACAGATTTGGAGCACTTTTGCAAGGAAGAGTGGATAAATATTGCCAAGTCAAGCTGTCCCTCCAACCCAAGAAGACTGAATGCTGTAATTAAATCAAAAGGTGCTTCAATAAAGTATTAGTTTAAGGGTGTGGACAGTTATGCAACCGGCTTATTGCACATTTTTTATTTTTTATATTGTTTCCCCTAACAGATTTATTTTTCAATTGAATTGTACAGGTTATAGGTCACACTAAGGTGGGGAAAGTTTTGAAATGATTTATTGTAGTCACATTTTTTTTTATCACAAAAACCTGGCATTTTAACAGGGTTGTATACACTTTTTATTTCCACTGCTTTAAATGTACCAGCTACAGAAGACAGTTTAAAGTCTTTGATTCCATTAAGTGGTCAGTTGGGCAAATATTAATACTGTGCAAAAGAGATTTTAAGTTCATATTTCTAAATGATTTAGAAATAAATTTGAACTAAAAAATAATTTTATGTTAATAATAGCCTAACTGTTAAAAACCTTTATGATATGCTAAATAATTGCAGAAGATATAATTGATGACCATAAGTTAAATATTACGTATTATACAGCCTTTTAGTAAAATGCCTTTGAGCAATTTCAGTTTGTTTAAACAAAGTTTAAATACATGTCACTGGGCTGTGGGAAGAAGCTAGAGTACTTTATGGAAATCCATGAGTCATGGGAGGGGAGGCATGCAGACTGTGTACAGAAGGCAACCCCAGCAGGAAAACAAAATAGTGGTCTTAGAGATGTAACGTAGCAATGCATACCACACACCACAGTCGTGCCTGTCCATTTAGATAGACCTCATTCATAGACATATAGAAAATGGGCTATTACCTAATACTGGGCCCATAACTGATTCTCGGGCATACCAGTACTAATATTTGTAAACTTAGAAAAAAAAAGACCAGTTTACAGACACTTACTTTCTTTTAACCAGTTCTGTATCCATTTAATAATGTAAGAAACAATTATGTTGTTGTGACAGTCCCATCAGATAGTGAAGAAAAAGCTGGAAATGAGGAAAGAGTCCAGTTTGGCATTTTTAGACATGGAAAATGCATATGACAATGTCCCAAGAAAGATGTCTTAGGCAGACCTGCAATGAGGCAAAGTCCCAAAGATTGGTAAAACTGGTGCAGATTATGTACAGGGACCCAGTGACAGAAGTACACACAGTAGTTTCTGTTGGCATTGGGTGTGCATCAAGGTTCAACCCTGAGACCACTCCCGTTCATGTTGGTGATGAACTACATCAGCAAACAGGTCAGAGGGGGCAGATCAACAGAACTGCTGTATGTAGACAATGTTTCAGTAAAAGTAGGCTCTGAACAGGAGCTGTAGCAAATGATAGGGAATGGAATGCAAAACTGAAGGCACTTGGGATGAAACTGAGTACAGACAAAACTGTGGTCATGGCAACAAATGGAGAAATCAGAAAGAAGCTGAAAACTGAGAGAGAATGTAACATTGTGGAATAAATAAGAGATTCAGGTATCTGCTAGGTTTAGCTGAGGAAAATGAAAGTCTGAATGTGGAAGTCAAAGCTAGAATCAGAGGTGCATCAACCAGTTAGCATGAGGTGCCAGGAATCTTATGTGATATTAAAATGCCAAAGAAGATAAAAAGTAAAGTGTACAAATCAGTTGTGTGACGAGTGCTTCTGCATGACACAAAATCATGGGTAGTGATGACAGAGCAGCTAAAGAAGCTTGGGGTGATGAAGACGAAGCAAATGAGATTAACAGTAGGATGTTCAGAAATACATTAAACCTGTAGTAAGGAAAATATATGATTAATTGATAATCTAAGCATTTATTTCTGGTAGTATTATCTATGTTTCTAATTAGAAGTAGTGTTTTTACCAACAAAATAGTACACAGGGCTACCGTGACAGTAGTCAGGTAATATCCCACATCATGATTACTGGAATACATTTAATAAACTTTTATCACCGTCTAAATTTTTATGCAAGTATTTCACATGTATGTAGGAGTTAATGTATTATATGTATGATTGCACTGTATTTTGTGGATGTCTTTTTTTTTTCAATGCACTCTGACTGAATCTTTCAATGTTACTGTGTCTGCATTCAGTCTTACTATGTTCTAAATTTTACTATATACTTATTTTGTATGTAATGTTGTTGATTGAAAAACTGTGTTGTATTTTCTGCTCTTTGAACTCGAGTCATGGCTAAAAAGGGTCAATAGACC
The DNA here is from genome assembly GCF_019279795.1 of Protopterus annectens. Classification (NCBI taxonomy): domain Eukaryota; kingdom Metazoa; phylum Chordata; order Ceratodontiformes; family Protopteridae; genus Protopterus; species Protopterus annectens. The sequence continues at coordinate 1,629,093,028 of NC_056732.1, forward strand.
AGTTCTCTTACCCGTTGAACAAATTGTAAATAAATAAAATAAGCCAACAAATGAAAAAGTTTGATTTTGACTTGCTCTGGAGTAGCATCTGTAGCAGTTCCGATTACCAGAACGTGGTTGTTTTAGATTATTGAAAATCTGCACATGTGCTCTTGTTAAGTGTTGCTGTACATTTAAGTGATAAATACCCTTCATCTACATTAGTATACTGAACAAGTATGTAAAATGTATTAATTCATTTTTGCTTGGCACCAATACAGTTACTTGCAAAGCAATTACTGCATATTGTGACCATGAAACAAATAGAAGTATATGAACAAAAGGAGAAAAAAATCTTACTTTATTGATTCGACAGATTATTTTGCATTTGCCAGTGTAAAATAATTCCATAGGAGTTAAAACTGCCGTGTCTCTGAAGGTTAGATTATCTGATGAGACAGTTATTCCCACTGAGCAAAACAAGACAGAAGCATTTAAAAATCAGCCATCTGCCTACAGTGTGTGGGAAGAATAGGAGTGGGTTTTGGTCGTTCGTATCTCTCCTATTCAGGCATTAGTTGATAGTAAACCTAATAATCAAAGGCAGTAACAGATTTAGCTGATCCTTGAGTCTTTAGGGCAAGTTTGCTTTTTGTCATTTAAATAATGTAACTAGTTCTGCAGTTCTCTTATGTTACTGTAGACCTACTGCTTTATTTATGCAGTAGTTGTCAGTTTTATTTTTGAGTGTATTGCTCCAAACTAAACACTTGTTAAAATTGTCATCTTGCAGCTGGTATAATATGGCAGTGAAGTGCAAGGGGCTGTTAGCAACACAATCTGTTAAACAAGATTGATCTCTTTATCTGCTAGATTTATTTTAAACTGTAATTCCAAAGAAAATGTCTGGTAAATGTAAAGTCATTACATTCATTTCTTTTTTTTTGTAAAGGAATGGAGTTTCAGGTAGTTCCTGTGCAACATTGTTTAGCATTAGGTTAAAGGGGACTTGGGGGACTTCTGTCACTACTGAGCATTGTACCATCCTGTTGATAATCTCCCCTTCAGTCAGGTGAACTTCATTTCCTACCATTTTCTCTCTGTCTCATACGCCATTTGTTTCTTCGTGACCTCTGAGCTATCCAGTTTTTACATTCAGCTCAGCTACTTTACTGATCTGCAAGAAAATGTGATGTTTTATTACCATTTTGTTTCCCTGACTACTCAAGTCAAATGAAACACAAGAATTTCCCGAAATTATCTTTTCTCCTTCTTTTCATGTTCTCTGTTTTTTAACTTATGGTGCAGATTGTATTTCAAAATAGTCTGCAAAAAAACTAATAGAAATATTTAAAGGAAAAAAAATACTCTGCAAAGATCTGTCTACTTATCAGGTTAAGAGATTACTAAAATAAAGTGAGCTTTCAATATATTCTGCTTTATCTGGTTTTGGCAAGAATTGCTTTACCTTCTGGAGCACTAATAAACATAATGTGCATTTGTCTGCCTCATTTTCTGCTCTCCCTTTTGGAAAACAGAAGTGCATCTCATTTCAGCAGTGAAGTAAGTATTCTTTTACTTCTCCATTGAATTGTCAGATGTTAAACCAGTACCCCGTAACACTTCCTCAGCATGTGTACACTTAACCCACAGGAGCAATTTCTTCCTAGGTCCTGTTGACAAATTTGTGTGCCATCACATTATCACAAGATCAACTTTTAGTTATTTATGTCTAGAGGCATCTCTGTGTTATGTTTACTGACTTTACACGTTTTTGCCTTCCTCATGTTCTGTAACAGTCCCAGAGGATGAAGAGGGTTGGGAGTTAGTGCAGTGGTTAAGGTGCTTACCTCACAGGCACAAGGTACGGGGTTTGATTTTCACCTTTGAATGGCAAATTGTCTAAGCTTAAAATGGTAGGTAAAAGCAGCTAGCCTAGTACTTATCTGTGAACATGGCTGAAAGGGAATTTGTCAGGGTCCTGTAGTTTATGGCCTCCATTATCATACTGTTCCCCTGGCAAGATTTCATATGTGAAAAATAACCTGGTACCTAAGGACATCACAAGTCAAGGCAAATGTAGGGATGCCTTTTCTGTACCCCAACACAGTCAATATTCAATGACAAATGCATCAGACAAAGCTTGAGAGGCACACAACTGCAGTCTGAAGGTGCAGAGACTCACCAACATAAGAAGCCATGTGTCAGTATCAACGAATTGTTGGTTGGGAAGCCAGTCTGGAAATATTCATTCATTTAACCACAGACAGTGCCACAGATGTGTGGTATATAAACAAGAAGGGAGTATCCATTCATGACCTGTCTGCATGCTAGCCAGGCAAGCCGGGGACATAGCTGCTTCTTGGGGCATCATGTATCTCCTCAGACATCATACAGATGATGGACATCCTCAGGAGGTCACTGACCAGCAATCAGAAGTGGCAACTGAACAAATCCTCCTTTAGTACTAAGGAGTGCTAGAGTTGCGTCAGTTCACTTCAGAAAGCAACTGCTCCTATGTTTTACTTGAGGTTTCCTTGCAAAAAAAGCATGGACAGTGGATACCTTCAATTTCACCTGGACTCTGTTACTTTATTTTTACCCGCCAGTACCTCTAGTACTGCATAAAACAGAGCAAACTGACCAGGAATGATTCCACAGGCCTTTCTAGTCCAGACAACATAGGTTCTGTCTCCTAATGCAGCAATGGAAGGGAACCTCTGTACATCCTACCTGGTAAAGTCAACCTGCTAACTTAGATTCTCTGATTCACCCAAACCTCCAAGGCCTTACTGCATGAATGATATGACATTTATTCCTGTTGAAAAATCTGTTTTGAGGATATACTAAGAATTCTATTTTGTTACTGTTTGTTAACCAGGTGGGTAGTCTGGTACAAGACCCTTTTCAGCCACTACCTGGGCCATGAGGCTGACAAAATCAAAGGTACACAGATAACCAGAATAACAGACAAATAGCAAGAATTATTATTATGTATTCATTAAGTATGAGTATGTATTACAAGGTTAGATAAGGAAGTATAAGGCATACACAAAACTTGACCCAATTCATAGCCTTTAAGTTGATATAAAATACAGCAAATTATTACAGGGAACAATTAACAAGCAGTATATGGGAGACATCTTTCAAAAATGATTATACCAGGGTACTGTATCCCTGAATGTCTGGCCAGACATAATATAATGAGAGTTTGGAAACAATAAACTGTACTTTCCATCTGCCCTAAGCACATTTATATTCTTGAGACAAGTGTGATTTCTGCTTTTTCATGAAGAGTGGAATATAACTTAACGCAGTAATTTCCTTAGACTGTTACATGAACCGGGGTCAGCTTGCAGAAAGATTTTTTTGGAATGTGGGAGGAAACCCATGTGAATGCAAGGAGGACATGCAGACTCTGCACAGAAGGCACCGCAGCCAAAAATCGAACCAGAGAACTTTTTTCTCTGAGGGCTAACCACCACACCACTCCGTCACTCAGACAGCTAGTGAGAATTGTGCTGTATTCAGTTTTAAATGGGTATCCGAAGATGTATAATAAATCATGTTTAAAAGTGATTGGTATTATATGTCTTTAATCAACTTAAAGGTTAATGGGTTGTGCAAGTAGAGGGCCTAGTGGCGATAGGTAGCCAATTTACCTTTTATTAAAAGGCAGTAATATTCTGCAGGACTAGCAGGTGGCTAAATATAAGCACTCTGTTTGCCTTTGTATGTAATAAGGTAATTTTTACCCTTTTAGCGGGTCTATGATTAGTGAGGCATATTATATTTTTGGACTTAAAAACACTGATTATTATATCAGGATGAGCTTATGAAGTGCTGTATGCCCCCTTAAGTTGCTATAGTTACCTTAGTTATAGTAAGTTCTGTTGTGAAACTCAAGAACTCCTTTTTAGCTGATTGTGAAAGAAGGCAGGAAACGTAGCAGAAGTAAGCCTTATCTGTCAAAGTGGAGATTTCCCACTTGATGTGATACAAAATACCACATCCCCAACCTGTGGTGCTTCTCTGGTTCTTTTCTATCTGTCATTTCTTTTGCAGCTTACTTTCTTGATCTCCATTAAAGTACGTGTCTGCAAATTTGGCATGCCTCCTTCTAGACCCACCTCTAACAAATCACATGTCAGTAGTTATTAAGAGATGCTTTACATCTCTATCCACCAAGGAGGGCTATCTCACCTCATTGGGATCTCAGCTTTATTCTAACCAAACCAAAAAAAAAAAATTGCCATTGTCGACTTTGGGCCACAAGGTTATGCTATTGTCACTACTTATCCTGAAATACAGTCCTCTTGGTGACTGTTACCTTAGCAACAAGGATTTTAGAGTTACAGGCCCTGAGGCACAAACTTTCCCCAGTGTTCTACAAGAACAGGCAGAACCTAAGAACCACCCCTTCTTCCATGTCTAAGGTAGTTGCAGGTGTCTTTCTTAATCAGACCATACAACTGCTTACCCTTTTCCTAAACCAGAAAACAAAGGGGAAAAATATATTCCACCTGTAGGACATCCACAGACAATGCAGGGACTATATAGACAGAACCAGGGACTTTAAGCAAACAGATCAGTTATCTGTGTCCTTTGCTGCAAGGAAGCAGTACAAACCAGTCACCAATGAAACAGCTATTTAATGGTTACCAAAGTGCATTTCGTTCTGCTATGAAAACATAGGAAATCCTTTCATGGGCATATTAGAGCCATTCTGCTAACTAAGCCATCACTTCAGCAGTGTTTTTCAAAAATGTAACAAGCAAACAAATGCCAACCAAACAGCCCATAATAAGTAATTTAATATAATAGGTATACACATACATATATAACCTCTTAACCGATGAGGCACCAGTTGTACAAATCCTTTCTGTGTCAACACAATTATAATTGTTCAAGTCAAAACTGTTGCACGGAGATGCAGAAATCTGGATACACAAAGTCCGTTAATATTCAACGTGGCTGCCTGCTAGGCACAACATCATACGCTGTTTGAGTTCAATAATATCAGCTACAAAAGTCACTGATTGCTATTCAGCACTGTTAGGAACTTCCAACAACACCAGTCAACTCCACCGAACAATAACTTAAGAATCACACAAAATCAATAATCCAAGCGTTCAGCGAGGTGAAAGTAAAAGAATTGGTTTATTAAAACATCCGGCAAGCGCTTTCGACAAGGTCTTCTTCAGGCCGTTATACAAATTTTTTAAAAAACATTCACAAACATTTATAATGGATGTGACATAGACATAATGATGTCACATCCTGTTCAAACTACAATATATTAAAGATACAAAACATTTTCTTAAAACCTTTGGGCACTGCAAAAATGAATCACCTAACATTCTTGCTGGGTATGGCAAATTACAGATGCTATTTGTACATACATCAACTAGTGCAGCTCTAAAACTGTTAGCATCAAAGTACATTAAAATACATTAAAATGCAAGACATTGTCTGCACCATTCCGGCGCTGTAAAATTGAAGTACCTAATATTTTAGTTAGGTATAACAAAATGCAAACACTATTTCTACATGCATCAACTAATACAGCTCTTTACCTATTATCAAACAAAATATACATAAGATCTACATTTGTAGTTTAAATCTTGCTCTCAGTAGCTGCATTAAAAAGTCCTGGTTCACTAGTTGTCAAAAATGCAAAGCGCTAAATCCAACGTTGTATGCACAACTAAATACATAAAACAGATGTCCTTATTCACCTTCCAGCATCCAGAAACTATTGCAAATACATGACTGTTATAAATATGGGGGGGGGGTATGGGGCAGGGAGTGGGTATGAGTGTAAATTGGGCTGGGAACCTAATATAGGAGGTCAGGAGGTGGGACTAAATGAGTGAATAGATGATCCTATGAAAGAGGTATAGGGTAAGTGGAAAACAATGTAGGCAAAGCTACTAGGAATGGTAATGGGTGCTGCAATTCAAAAACAATGTAGGCTAGCTACATTCCTAGTAGCTTTGCCTACATTGTTTTCCACTTACCCTATACCTCTTTCATAGGATCATCTATTCACTCATTTAGTCCCACCTCCTGACCTCCTATATTAGGTTCCCAGCCCAATTTACACTCATACCCACTCCCTGCCCCATACCCCCCCCCCATATTTATAACAGTTATGTATTTGCAATAGTTTCTGGATGCTGGAAGGTGAATAAGGACATCTGTTTTATGTATTTAGTTGTGCATACAACGTTGGATTTAGCGCTTTGCATTTTTGACAACTAGTGAACCAGGACTTTTTAATGCAGCTACTGAGAGCAAGATTTAAACTACAAATGTAGATCTTATGTATATTTTGTTTGATAATAGGTAAAGAGCTGTATTAGTTGATGCATGTAGAAATAGTGTTTGCATTTTGTTATACCTAACTAAAATATTAGGTACTTCAATTTTACAGCGCCGGAATGGTGCAGACAATGTCTTGCATTTTAACGTATTTTAATGTACTTTGATGCTAACAGTTTTAGAGCTGCACTAGTTGATGTATGTGCAAATAGCATCTGTAATTTGTAATTTGCCATACCCAGCAAGAATGTTAGGTGATTCATTTTTGCAGTGCCCAAAAGTTTTAAGAAAATGTTTTGTATCTTTAATATATTGTAGTTTGAACAGGATGTGACATCATTATGTCTATGTCACATCCTTTATAAATGTTTGTGAATGTTTTTTAAAAAATTTGTATAATAACGGCCTGAAGAAGACCTTGTCGAAAGCGCTTGCCGGATGTTTTAATAAACCAATTCTTTTACTTTCACCTCGCTGAACGCTTGGATTATTGATTTTGTGTGATTCTTAAGTTATTGTTCGGTGGAGTTGACTGGTGTTGTTGGAAGTTCCTAACAGTGCTGAATAGCAATCAGTGACTTTTGTAGCTGATATTATTGAACTCAAACAGCGTATGATGTTGTGCCTAGCAGGCAGCCATGTTGAATATTAACGGACTTTGTGTATCCAGATTTCTGCATCTCCGTGCAACAGTTTTGACTTGAACAATTGGACTTGGTATTATTTTGTGTGTGCATGGAGCTTGTTGTGAGTGTTTACTTGTCTCTGCAACACAATTATAATGACTGAAAACAAATCGGAGATTTACATCTGTTATCATGTAGAGTCCCTGGAATGAACAGCACCAAAACAAAACACGTGCAACACATGTCTCACAAAGCCAGTGTGCCGAACAGTCACAGCCCTTAAGGCTAAACAACACACCTGATACACTTGTAATAGGTGACTCTATCGTCAGGCACACTGATGTCCCGCTCACCAGGCTGAACAAGGAGAAGGTCACGGTGAGCAGCCTGTCGGGCACTAGGATCCGCCACATAACACAAGCACTCAGGTCACTCCAAGGCAAGTACAAATATGACTCAGTCATTGTCCATGCTGGTGTGAATGACCTGAGACGTACCTCCCTGGACTACATGAAAAGAGACATAGAGGAGCTCTCTGAGCATGTAGCCCAGGCCGGTATGACCCTGACCTTGAGTAGCATCTTACCCTCACCAAGAATGATGCCACAATATGAAGACAAGATGATCAATTTCAACAATTGGCTTAAGTATTGGTGTCATTCAAAGGGGATCCAATGCCTGTCGGCCTGGGATGATATGCTCGACAAGCCACGATGCTTCACTAGGGACGGCTTGCACCTGTCACCCCTGGGCTTTCGGATATTGGCAAAGGCTCTTGCTACTCCCATAGTGCCTTTTTAGGCAAGGCTCAAAAGACAAACCCACCTCCATAGGTATCACAAGGGATAAGAAACTAAGAGTAATGCTACTCAACGCCAGAAGTCTAAACCTCAAGATGCATGCACTCGAAACTCTCCTTAGCATGGAGAACATCGATATCTGTACAGTAACAGAAACCTGGCTCAGGGCTCCCGAGAGCACCCCAGCACTACCAGGTTATACCTCATACCATGCTTTTCGGCCCCAAAACTTGGACCGAACCACAAAAGGAGGGGGAGTATCGATATTCATCAAAGATACCCACACCTCCAGGTTGGTGGCAAAGCATGAAGCATCAGAGACTATCCATGTGCAACTAACAGTGGGTAAAACTGCCTTCCAGTTTATAGCCTGCTACAGACCACCCTCCCAAACCCAGGAACCCCACTCGGCCTTCCTGAGAACACTGGAAAACATGAAGGTCTCTCCAAACACCATTATACTGGGCGACTTCAACTACCCAAACATAGATTGGGAGCATTACTCTAGCTCCAACACCCTAGCCCAAAGGTTCCTAGAATTCATAAACTCAAATGTATATGGAACAACTTGTTACCACTCCCACAAGAGGGGAAAACATACTGGACCTGATCATCACCAACATGGGGACTCTATGCTCCAGACCAGAAGTGTATCCCTCACTGGTAAGATCAGACCATAAACTGATCTCACTGGATATTCACATCCCGACCCCACACCCTGCCCAGAAAACCACAGTGAAAAACTTCTCTAAAGCAAATTTCACACTCCTCAAAACCGAGGTGGAATCCTTCAAAGCCCCGGGCCTGTGGAAAATACGGCCCAGACCACAGAATCCTTTATAAATGCATTCTATGAACACCTTCAGGAATGCATGGATCATGCAATCCCAAATAAAACCAAGACCCAATCCTCCAAAGGCAGGCGTCCTGTCTGGTGGACCCCAGCCATAAACAAACTATACAATAGAAGGAGGAAGCTACTACATGATAGAGCAAAATCCCAAAAAGGGAAGGCATCTCTGATCAGTAATAGCAAAAAACTAAGGGCACTCATAAAATCGTCTAAGGCCAGCTTCGAGAGAAAAATTGCACAGGACACTAAGGATAATCGCAAGGCTTTCTTTAGTTATGTTAGGAACCTGGGTGGGAATTCCCAGATATGCTCAAAATTAGTCCAAAATGACAAAAAATACACTGAACCCACAGACATTGCCAACATCCTAGCTGACAGGTTCAGCACAAACTTCTCACCCCCTCCCCACCAAAAGGGCAAATGTCTATCCCAGCAGAGTGCTGCCCCCCTGACATCTCAGATGCTCAGGTAAGAGCCGCCCTCTCCAAAGCAAAAAGCACAGCATCAATGGGACCAGACGGTGTCCCGGGCTGCGTCCTACATGAACTCCAAGAAGAGCTAACCCCAAACATAAAACTACTGTTCAATCTCAGCCTTACTACAGGATATGTACCCAAAGAGTGGCGTACAGCAACAGTGGTCCTTCTCCACAAAGGTGGTGCCTCAACGGACCCTGGAAACTATCGCCCCATAAGCCTGACTAGCTTGGTCTGCAAAGCTATGGAAAGGATCATCATGGACCTCATAAATAAAGATATTGGGGACCTACAGACACTGGATCCTACCCAGTCCGGCTTTGTTAAGGGCAGATCCTGCCTCTTAAACCTGGTCGACTTCTTTGAAACAGTCACCAAGGCCATTGACAAAGGGAAGGTGGTCCACACAGCCTACCTGGACCTCGCAAAAGCGTTTGATACAATACCCCACTCTGGCATTATAGATAAGCTCACCAGCTTAAATGTAAACCCCTATGTCACTAGATGGGTTGAAAACTGGCTCAAGGACAGAACCCACATGGTTAGAATTGCTGGAGCCATGTCAGACTCCAAACCAGTTACAAGTGGCATCCCACAAGGCTCAGTCCTGGGACTGCTCTTGTTCGGTATATATTTCTCGGAGGTACAGGCCAACACGGAAGGACTGTGGCTGACCAAGTTCACAGATGACTGCAAACTGGGCACCATAATCGACTCTTCAGCCGACACAAGCATCCTCCAAAAGGGCCTCATAGAAACAGACAACTGGTGCCAGAGCCATGGCCTCAAGCTAAACGCCAAAAAGTGTATAGTCATCCCCTTTGGCAAAAACAAAGTGCCCACAAATTACCACATAGGTGGTAATCCATTAAGTACAGAAGAAGTAATTAGGGACCTGGGGACCCAAGTTGATAACAATCTTTCATTTGACAACCACGTGGCCAAAGTGGTTAGAAAAACATTTTATATAGCCCACCTAATCATGAAGGGATTCACATCTAGATTAGGAGAGGTCATCGTGCCTCTTTATTCATCCCTCATCAGGCCCATAATCGAGTACAATGCCCCTTTTGGGATGTACCTTACCAAACACCTGCAGCAACTGGAAAGACCCCAAAAGTACCTCACCAAGAGGATCAAAGGGCTCAAACAGATGCCATATGCTGCCTGGTTAAAGAAACTCCAGCTCTACTCAGTGGCATACCGCCTGCTCAGAGGCGACCTGTGCCTGACGTATAAAGCCATGTCCAACCCGGAATTAAGGGACATGCTGCACCTCAAAAATCCAAATCCCATCGAGCTACATGCTCGAGAGACTTGAACCTCAGCACTGAAATAAATAGGACATGCTGAAGGGACAGATTCATAACCCAGCTGCTCCCTTCACTCTGGAATAAAATCCCAGTCCAGGTTAGGCAGAGTCCCTCATTGACTCTCTTCAAGAGGAATCTTGATGAGTGGATGGGAGATCGTAGGTTTACCCCGGGTATCACTTCTGTGTCACTGTTAGACAGAGGCACAGTATACTAACCTCGAAAAAGGGCATAGCAAAATTAATTTAAAATGGGTGGCGAAAGCCAAACATACTCTGGCTAGGCTTATAAATGCCCTAGGGCAGATAGCCTAGTATGAACCTATGAACCTAATGCAGTCTCCCTAAAACATCAGCTTCCAGAATACATTTGCCTTTTTTCCATCTGGTGTGAAATCACAGTAGCACAAGCCATTTTTTATCCTCAAATGTGTTGGTGTGAAGTCCGCACGTGCATGTTTGTGGTGTTTGTACCAGGAGGTATATTTATTGGGAAATGGGTTTCAAGTTCCTATAGTAGATTGTAAAAAATATGTAACAAAATGCCTTTAGAATAGTAGTAATTTGTCAGAGTAAGAAGTTTTAGGTCTATTTCCAGTGAGTTCTAAAATCATAACACTATTTTGTCCTGGTTGCCAACTGTTCATTATCTTCTTCTTCTTTTGGCTGCTCCCATTTGGGGTCGCCACAGCGGATCATCTGTTTCCATTTCTTCCTGTCCTCTACATCTTGCTATGTCACACCAACCACCTGCATGTCCTCTCTTACCACATCCATAAATCTTATCTTAGGCCTTCCTCTTTTCCTGTTACCTAGCAGCTTCATCCTTAGCATCTTTTTCCCAATATACTCAGCATCCCTCCTCAGCACATGTCCAAACCAATGTAATGTTGCCTCTCTGGCTTTGTCTCCAAACCTTCCAACCTGGGCTGACCCTCTAATATACTTATTCCTAATCCTGTCCATCCTCTTCACACCCAGTGGACATCCTAACATCTTTAACTCTGCCACGTCCAGCTCTGACTCCTGCCTTTTTGTCAATGCCACTGTCTCCAACTCATAAAACGTAGTTGGTCTCACTACCCTCTTGTAGACCTTCCCTTTCACTCTTACTGGTATTCGTCTGTCACAAATCACTCTTGACACTCTTCTCCACCCACTCCATCCTGCCTGTACACTCTTCTTCACCTCTCTTCCACACTCACCATTACTCTGAACTGTTGATCCCTAGTATTTAAACTCATCCACCTTTGCACCTCTTCTCCCTGCATCCTCACCATTCCTCTATCCTCCCTCTCATTCACACACATATATTCTGTCTTAGTCCTGCTGACCTTCATTCCTCTTCTCTCTAGAGCATATCTCCACCTCTCCAGGGTCTCCTCCACCTGTTCCTTACTACTGCTAACTGTTCATTATATGGGCCCATAATTTATTACTGGGTAGCTGCATTCCAAAAGTATAAAAGCAAAAGGCATTAAAATGAGTTCCAACCTTGTGAACAACACACATGATAGACACTCGTGTGTTGCCACTATCATGTGTTTCTGCTGTTTTGTCAAGAAAACTCATGATAGCACTGTCTTCCAATTTCCCTGAGATGTCACAATGTCAAGGGTGAGTATACGTACATAATACTGAATGTGGAGGTTCACTGGGTTGCCCTCCTGAAAAACACTGTTTTGGTGTTTTTGTGAGTTCTACTAGGATCGCAGTTAAGTGATTGACATTTTATGATCAAAGTCATGTGAGTCGATCACAAAAGTCAGGTTTTCATTAGAGAATCCACTTATGAAGCCAGTCAACATTACTCTTCCTTGCATACTTCCCTGTGGAATGGAAATTAAAAGATAACTGCTATCATGATTTTTCTTGGCAAAATGCCAGAAACACATGACAGCCAAATGCCTTAATTGGCTTGAAATTGTCCATAAATAGACTTAAAAGAAAAAAAGTCGTGGACATTCAGAATTGCCATTTAGCTGAAACACCTGACATCCTTAAAGGGTAATTTACATATATTCCATGTTGCCTCTAATGCAAGAGGTTTAAGGAATCACACAGTGGAAAGTCTAGCCTTGCTAGATTTTTGTGTGACCTTTTTACTCATTGTTTTACAAACTTCAGACAAGGAAATCCACTTTCTTCCTGTAAACACAAAATTTTGCATCATGCTTTATCTAACAGCATCACCAATTTTTTTTCCATAAAAAATAGCTGCCGAATTACATGGAATTGTTTTGCACATTGAACTCCCATTGCTGGAACAACAAGTTATGTTGCTCTTTTAGGAATTTACTAGATTCATCTTCAGATTACTTGAACTGCTTAGCATAGTGTTTCAAATGTCCATACACAGCTTTCATCTGATGAGTGACTGCTCAGTTGTGACTGATGAGATACCTTCCTAGGCAAGGTAGCTTTCCATCTCCTTGTGGAAATCCTTCCTCTGTGGTGGATTTAAACTTTATGTTCAACAGACTTGCCTGTCTGTTGCCAGGCCTGTGGATCTGGTGGCATTATAACTCTTCCTTGGCTCATCTCATATTGTAACCTTAGGGCAGATAGCCTAGTATAAACCTATGAACCTATGAACATTTTGTTGTCTTCCTAGGTGTCCTGGTTCTCTGGGCCTCAGAGCAGGGCTGTCTCCCTACCCCATTTAGGTAGGAGATGTTTCTTACTGCCAGCTTTGTGGCTAGCTTTGTGGCTATCAGTGGATGTATGCTTTTTCAGTAAATAGGAAAGTGGAGACAAGTTAGGTTGTTCTCACTTTAATTGGAAGCCACTTTACCTTCTGCAAAAGCAGGCAGTGATAGATCATAGGGTCTTGTAAAATATGAAACAGTTTGTTTACTACTGTGAGGCTTGAAAGATAGTGTTGGAGTCAAATTAAAACTTCAGTATTTAACAAAGACCTGACAAAAGTTTCCCTAGTGAGGTTGTTTACTAAAGTCTGTGTAGAAATTTGTAGTTTCTGGTTCTGATTTTGGTTAGGTGGATGAGTGGTTTATCATCCCTTACCCACTTGCCCCTTGGTGGGAGGCAGATGTGGTTGAGTTCAACTGTTGGCCCTTGCTGTAGTCAAGTCAAAGTCTACTTCTCCGTAGAAGTAGCTGCCTCTTGTGCTTTTTTGGTTTGCATTTTGCATCCTTGGTTGCTGTGGTTCTTGGGTGCACAGCTTCCCTTCATGGGCCTTATAGTCTACTCTAGCATGGGCCTGTTCTGGCTAAGTCTTCCTCAGAACCCAGCCTTCTTAGCTGGCCTTGGTACTGTCATCAAGCAACTTCCTCACTAGTAGCTTACAGCTTGACATTCAGCACAGTCGTAGAATGCATCAAGGAGGTTTCTGGTTGTTTGATATAACTTTCATGGATGATGTTACTCTGTATCAGTCAATCATTTGCAAAGTTGACCATCCTTGATAGGTCAAAGATAACCCTCCCTCTTTGCCCACCAGCAGAGCAGAGCAGACCATTTCCACACATCCTTAGTGATTGGTTGGATTTTCCTGTGAGCTGGCAAGTATATATGAGAGTGCCAGATCTTTACTGTTCTTCATCAGTATTAGTAGGGTGTTTGCTACTTGTTAGGTTGAGGTGAACCAGTGGGCAGTGGAGATTGAGTGCCGTTATGTAGTGAACATATGACATTAGAGTAAACATCGCTGTGGGTGTATGTCCATCAACAAGCATGAGTACATGTGGGAAAACATGCTGATTGCTGCCTATTACAAAGCATAAACCCAGCCAGAGAATCCATTAAGGAGAGTCATTTTTTGTATATCAACGGATGTAATAAAACTATACCCATTATTTAACAAGTCGTTGACCAAGAATGTAACTTATAATAAACACCACTTTCGGGTAGTCTCAGGAAGGTGAAAATGCAAGTGCGTGACTGCTGAAGAATAAAATAATAATAATAATGTAGATAAACTGTGACATGTATTCAACTTGTATTGATGAGTGAAATACAGTGCTTAACCATACAAATCCAGTTTCAGGAACAACTGTAATAAATGCTGGTGTGTGTGAGTAGAGTAGAAGGGCTAGAAAGATAACTGAATGTTACCAAGGCTTGACAGAGATTTTAAGATGTTCTTTATATTGCTCACTACTGCAGTAGCCTTCGGTATATGGGTTATATCCTGCCAAGGATATAACAGCTGGACAGCTTCCTAAAGTCTCATGGCACTTTTTGTCAAACAGCTCGAGCTGAGATGACTAAAAGACAAGTTTGGATGCAAAGCGCTTTAGAGCTTTACTGCTGCTAAATAGTACTCTCTGCTGAGGCTTTTGAGGATCGATGGTCAGCTTGTGGTTTCCTTAGCTGGGCAGATAAGTTACCTTTGGGGGAAAATCTTCTATGTTCTTATTTTTTACTGATGCTCTAATAGTTTCGTCTTTCAGGAAAGTTATTTTAAGGCTAGGAGTCGTGTGTTTTAACAGATTTTATCGAGACTGTAACACAGTTTTAAATGGAGCACTTATTGTTTCTTAGCAATGTAAAAGTAGTGTTATGAAACTGATAAAATATTTTCTGTGGAGAAACTGTGTTTATTTTAACATTGTGGGGTTGCCATAATGTTTGAAAGTGCTTTCTACTTTGTTTTTTCTGTCAATAAAACAACTTTTGTGGACTGGTAGTTTTACTGGTATTGTTGCTTTTTTCCCCCAAATAAAGGCACCATTTTTGGCTTGACCATGGAACAGGTTGTCACTTCCACAGCAGGTCCTTCTTCCAGCCACAAAAAGAAAAAGTTAAACAAACAGCCTTTGCCACCACAACAGGGTAGCAGTTTGAATTAGCTGCAGATGAGTGACTCTGTTGTGGCTATTTATTATACCTCAGACTACTCATCTTTTACCCCAGATCCCTCTGGTATAGCATGTACTTTCACTATGGACCAGGGGTTAGCCTTATCCTCAGTGGCTTTTGGAGTCCCCTCAGTGGGCAAGGGAGAACCACTGGTGTTGGTCCTGGTAGAAGGAACAGGGAAGGTTTCCCTGTTGTGTCAGAATGCTGTGCCCACCCCGGGGAAGAGGCGATTGCCATTAGTAACATGGTTGGCCCCATTTTTCCAGTCAAAAAGAAACAGAAAAGCAAGCACGTATTTATGTGTCCTCAAGTTTCTTTGGATAGGAGTAGTTTACTAGGACTGGCTCAGGGTTTGATTCAGGCTATTGATCCTTCTTGTTGAGTAGGTTCTGGAAAAAGAAAGAGGGATGCCTCCCTTCTGGAAATCCCTTCTGGAAGAGATTCAAGACTCTGAATCTGAACAGAAAGATGCAAGAATGGATTCAGAGATTTGTCTTCAGATTTCTGATTCAGACTCAGAGGAGAACTCATTTTCTGATTTTCCATGTGGGGGGTTCTCTTTCTCTGAGACTATTGCTAGAATGCCCCAGTGGTTTCAGTGGGAGAACACTGAGGTTTCTCATTCCCTCAAAAAAATAGTGCAAGTTGTTACAGAAGGATTTTCCAGAGCCTACACCCATTCCTCTTGTTCTGTCTGCTTTAGAGGATGTGTGTCTTACTTTCTACAATGTTCTTGATAGTCATCCAGCTGTCCCTAAGCAGATATGATGTATAAAGTTCCTCAGTCTTTTAAATTTTTTTTACACTGTTCCCAAACCTGACCAAGCAGATATAGCCTTAGTTGACTCCTCTGCTGCTAAGCACCTAGTCAATTCCAATCCTACTCTTTCTAAAAAGGATGGGAAATTATTGATCGGTATTGGGAAAAGTGTATACTTTTGCAACTTTGACTTTGAGAATTTTAAATTGTCAGGCTCATATGTTAAAGTTTATTTTGACATATTGTGAAAGTATGATGAATGTTTTATCTACAGTTTCTTTTTGTGGAGAAAAAGTCTGCTTTAAATAATTTAGTTTATTCTGTTGCACAGGTCACTACTCATTGTTTGCAGTGTGCATGACTCTGTTGATACTTCTTCCAGGGCCACGGCCACTGGTATGGTTTTAAGGAGGTTTGTTTGGCTGCATTCTCAGAACCCCCAGGTTGATGTTAAAAATGAGATTTTGAATTCTCCTTCAGATAGAGATTCAGTGTTTGGTCCCTCTGCTGCAGAGGTAATCAAAAAGTGTGTGATGAAAGGGGCAAGCTGATCCAAGGAATCTGTAAGATTTTTCAGTCCTCCATTTCCAGATTGTCCAAGGGATTTTCTTTCTCCTTATCCATTTTCTGCAAAAAAAAAAAAAAATAAACAGTCTCAACAGAAGTCAGGTAAAAAGATGTTTAAAAGGAAGTGGCAAGGAGGTTCCAAAAAGAAGTCTCAAACCTCCCAACTAAGGACACTCCAACAAGTCTGAAGTACAATTCAAGAGACCTTGTGACCCCCCCCCCCCCACACACACACACACACACACACACTCTAGCCCCTCTTTCTCCTCTTTCTCTTCCAAAAAGTCTGAATCTCCATTTTTCTTTTTGGCAACAGATTGTTTCAGATAAATGGGTTCTTAAAATCATTCATCAAGGTTACAAATGGCCGTGGGAGGAAATTCCTGCTTTCCAGGGGGTCATTCCTCATCCTGTAGATAATACTGTTTTGTTTACTCCTGTTCTTTATCACATGCTATGCAAAGGAATGATAGAACCAGTTCTTCCATCCCAGGTGTAGAAGGGGTTTTATTCAAGGGTGCTCCTAGTTGTTGTTGTGTCTTTCGGCTTTTCCCGGTTAGGGATCGCCACAGCGGAACTCCAGTCCGCTAATGATTGGCAGTAGATTTTTACGTGCCAAGTTGCCAGCTCTGACGCACAACCTTCAATGAAGGTACGCCCATTCACGCATATCTCCACACAGAAGACGCTTTAGCTGAGAATTGAACAGGACAACGTCTTACTGTGAGGCGACAGTCCCAAATAAAAAAAATGTTTGGAGACCATTTCTGGATCTTTCTTTCTTAAACCTGTTTGTGTTAGTCCCCAAATTCAAATGATGCCACTTCACAACCTGTTGCCTCTTCTTCCTTTTCAAGGTTCCTGCTAACACTAGACTTAAAAGAAGTTTATCATAACATTAATATAATATTCATCCAGACTGAAGATGTTTCTTAAGGTTTTATGTGTCTGGATCGCATTATCAGTTCTCTGCCTTACCCTTTAGACTATCCGCTGCACCAAGAGTGCTCATGAAGTCTCTTTCTCCAGTTGCAGGCTATATGGTATCCACATTTTTTCATATTTAGATTACTTGCTTATCTTTGCAAAGTTTTTCAAAATGTCAGGAATCTCTCTGTCTTGTGTGAGAGATCTCTTGCACAAACTGGGATTCTGAGAGAACATTCAAAACTCTTTCTTGACTCCCTCACACAGGATTGTGTTACTAGTATGTCATTTGGACAACTCATTTCAAAGAACTTTTCTTCCACAAGAAAAAGTAGATATTTATTTAGATAAATTCTAAGGTTTTCCACTCATACTTCAGTCACTATGAGGGAATACCTCAGGATTTTGGGTCTCATGGCATCTATGATTCTCATGACACCACTGGCAAGACTCCACATGAGATAGATACAGTGGTATCTGAAATCTCTTTGGTCCCAGCACCAACACCCTTTATCACTTGGTGGAGACAACAGATATCCTCAAACCATGGTCTCCCCTTCTCCCTGCCTGCTCCAAAGCAATCAGTCACCACAAATGCTTCATACTTTGCGTGGGGAGCGGTTTCAGCAGAGGTAAAAGTGCAGGGGGTGTGGGACACCAAGGACAGATGCAAGAACATAAATATCAAGCAGATTCTTGTCCTGATCAAGGCAGTCAATTCTCTGAACCATCTTTGGTCCCCTGGACCTCTTCAAGTGGTTACAGATAGTACAGCAGTGATGTGGTACATTAACAAGCAAGGGGGAACTAGGCTGTACCCCCTGTGCAGACTAACCATGGCAGCTTGGGATATAGCTTCCCTGCACAGTCTCACTCTACAGGCATCCTACATTCCATCAGTGCAAAATTGTGTGGCAGGCAAACTGAACAGGACCAAGGCAGACTCTCATAAATAGAAACTAGATCTGGGAGACTTCCAAGATTTGATCCATCTGTGGTGAGTTCTTCAGGTAGAACCCTTTGCCTCCTCTCTGAATAATCATCTAGTAAAATTCTGTTCCAGGACTCCATGCAAGAAGGCCTGGAAGACTCATGCCTTTTCTTTTCTGTGAAGAGGAATGTTCCTGTATGCCTTTCCACTAATACCCAGGGTACTTCTGAAGATTCAGAAAGAATCCCCTAAGATCATTGTAATGACTCCCCTCTGGACCAGACAAGTGTGGTTCTCCCTTCTTTTGGAAGTGGCCAGGGACAATTACCACAAGCTTCCTCACAGAATGGATCTTTTCACATAAGAACAGGGGTGTTTGATACACCTCAACATCAGTCATCTTCAACTGACTGCCTGGATGATAGAGTCTTAATTCTTTTTGTTTTCCTGAGGACATGCAGCAGGTATTAATGGAGGCAAGAAAGCCTGCTACTAGAAAATCATGTATTAGCAAATGAAAAAGGTTTTCTAATTGATGCCAACAACATAATCAGCACCCATTCAGGGCAAGCTGTTCTCTGGTTTTAAAATATTTGTGTGAGTTACTATCCTATGGCCTTTCTTATTTATCCATCAAGGTTAATTTATCGGCCATGTCAGCATGTCTGCCCATGGATCCTCCTCTTTCAAGGCAGTCACATGTCAAAATGTTCTTGAAAGGGGGTTTGCATAAGAGGCGTCCAAGTAAACCAGTGACCTTTCCTTGGAATCTTAATTTTGTGTTACAGAAACTAACACAGACTATCTCCTTACTAACAATCTCCTTTCTAATACTCAACATGGTTTCCGACCAAACCATAGCACCACCACTGCCTTACTCTCCTTTACTAACACTATCCTTCAGCATAAAAACAATGGCTATCTTTCCACTGCTACTTTCCTAGACCTATCTAAAGCATTTGACATGGTCCCACACAAACAACTTATCTCTGTCCTCAATAACCTATCCTTCTCTCAATCAGTCACCAACTGGTTTCAGAGTTACCTGTCTGACCACCAACAATCTGTTGTATGGCAGAATGACATATCTCCCCAACTACCTGTCTCCATAGGGGTTCCCCAAGGATCCATCCTTGGACCCCTACTCTTCTCTGTTTTCACCAATAATCTAGCCTCTGCCACCAAACATGGCACACTCATACAATACGTAGATGACTCAACCATCATCTGCTCAGCCCAGTCCCTACCCAAACTGCAAAAAGTCACACAGGAAGCCTTTTCCTCTGTTGAAACTTGGTCATCCGATGCCCAATTAATACTCAACCCAAACAAAACTAAATTGCTCATCTTCCAACCCACCAAACATACTCAAAACAATTCTCATTTTAACATCACAGCAAAAGACAACACCACTATATACCCAACTGAACACAACAAATTGCTAGGAGTGGAAATAGACAATAAACTAAAATTTGACATTCACATATCCATGACCATAAAAAAGTCCACAAAAAACTAGGAGCGTTATACAGAAATAAGCAACTTCTCACTAAAGCAGCAAAGATTTCAATAGTAAATTTCCACCTTATCTCCACCCTACTTTATGTTTCTCTAATATTTACCAACCTAAGGCAATGCGATCTAAACAAGCTAGAGACCTGCTAGAACAAAATCGCCAAATTCGCCACAGGGGCATCCTACCATAGTCACCACTGTCTCTCACTTGCTGAACTGGGCTGGCTTGAACTCCCTCACCTCCTTCAATGGTATCAACTCTCACTCGCCCACAAACTAGTAAATCATCCACTAAATGTCCCATCCCTCCAGAATCTACTCCAACCCTATCGCACTACCAGAGCACTACGATCCAGCAACAAAAATCACTTGCAGATCACTAAATCCAATAACTCTGTTGGTGAAGCACTATTCTCTTGCACCATAGCCAAATTATGGAACTCCCTCCCACCCACAATTACCTCCGTACCATCATGCACCCACTTCAGAACTTTACTAAAAGCTCACCTAAAAACATGCTGGCTGTGCCCTTGCAACTCCCACTCTAAAATCACCCACCCCATCCAACCACTACCTTTCTTTCCACTCCACTACCTACTTTGATTATAGCAAGCTCAGATGCTCATAAGCCTAGTACTTATTATACAGCAGGAACTTCTTATTGTAACATTTGTGAATGTCTGTTATGTACTTCACAGATAAAGATTCTAGTTGTCTACTGATGTACTATGTTCTTCATCTGTAAATATGTTGTAAGTAATTGCTATGTTATATTGTTAATCGCTATGTAATCCAATGTAACTACTGTCTATTTTAACTGTGGAGCTTTTCTCCCCAGGCCTCCACTGAAAATGGACCTATGTCCAGTCAACAAATGTAAATAAATAAATAAAAATAAATAAACACATGCTCCATTTGAACCAGCTAATATGGGTGACTTGAGGTTTTTAACATGGAAAATGGTTTTATTGATTGCTCGGGCCTCTACAGAAGGGTATCTGAGGTGCATGCTGTTATGGTGAGTCAACCCTACCTCATTTTCCACAAGGACAGGATTTTTTTGAGAACTAATCCTTCTTTTATGCCTAAAGTGGTACCCATGTTTACTTTAAGCCAAACTGTCCACCTCTCTATTTTCTTTCCTGAAATGAAAAATGAGGGAGAAAGGATACTCCATACATTGGATATCTACAGACAACTCGGGTACTATCTTGACAGAAAAAAATCTGTCAGATCATTGGATCAATTGTTCATTTCTTGTGAAGGTAAGAAGAAGGGACAACCAGTGTCAAAACAGACTATTCCCAAATGGTTGTCTAAGGCATTACCTTTGATTATATTCACCATGACAAATCTATTCAAGGAGTGGTCAAGGCTCGCTGTACGAGGACCTTGGCTTCTATTGTGGTTTTTTGGAAAGGGTTGGATTCTAGAAGAATTTTAGAAACTGCTGCTTGGTCTTCTGTACATACTTTTACAAAGCACTATAAGCTAGATTCCTTCTGTAGGTCTAGGTCATGATTTGGAAGGACCATTCTCCAGGAGCTCATTTACCCTTCTCCTTCAACATTCCAAATGTATTTAAACTCTACCCATATAGCTAAGGCTTCTGCAGCAGTGATCAGTATGAAGAACATAGTACAGTTGTGTAAGTTGAACTTACTGTAATAGTAGATGTTCGAATGATCACTGTTGCAGTAGCCTCTCCCTCCTTCCATACCCCTTGTTTTTCATGTTTTTTTTTCTGCCAGGGTGTGGATATTTATTTCTAGCCTTGTCCTTTCAGGGATTAGCCCCCATCTCTTTCTGCTGGCAGAAAAGCTCTCAAGGGCTTTATGCCGAAACTTTTAATCAGCTCAGCTCAAGCTGTTTGACAGTTTGGTCATGTGGAAGGTGCCGTGAAGCTTTGGAAGCTGGCCTGCTGTTATATCCTTGGCAGGATATAACCTGTATAGCTAAGGTTACTGCAGAAGTGATCATTCAAACATGTACTGTTATGGTAAATTCAACCTAGAGAACTGTTCTATTTGACTATGAGGTCAAAGCTATGTATTGAGGAAGCAGACAGCATAGCTGGTCAGGAAGGAAATGCAACAAAAGGAAGCAAGGCAGAGACCATGATTTATAGATGTTTAGGCTATTGTGCAGTGCCAGTTAGTGCAGGCAGCTTCAGGGCACAGAGTGTGGGTGATTCGAAGATACAGTGTTGCCATGCAATATGAAAAATATTGCAGTATGCAGCACGTGTAGTTGACATTAATGTTATAATGAATGAGGTATCTGATGCATGTGATGCTCACTGATTATGCAGATGATGACAGGAAACATTGCAGCTTATATCTGAAAAGTGTAAAACAGGTATACTGCACCATTGTGTAGACTTGTTGGGAACACTGAGGAGCTCTGGTGTTCACCATGAATTTGATAGGAGTGCCAGTTGCTGTAGCCAATAACATGTGTTAGTGGCCAACAGCAGAGCCAGTACCCATGAAGTTGTGTATTGGAAACATCCATGCAGTTGCAGAAAATACCAGTATTACGTTATGTAAAAGCACCTAATGAACCAGCAGATAGTGGACTCATAACTGGTGAGCAGGGATATCATACGAAAGTTAGTCAAACAATGTTACCCACAAGCACTGTCAAGTTAGATGCATGGAATGCCCATACTGTGTACACAAAGGTATGTCTAGCATTAACCGCCTTTAACTACAGAGGTTGCTAGGACAGGACACAAGGTACACAGTGGCACTCAGGGGTTGCTAGGACAGGACACAAGGTATACAGTTGCACTTCTTCAATGCATTGTTATGAGGATGTGTTAACAGGGTGTGTGTGGGACTATTACACAGAAGCAGGAATAGGTATAAGGCAGTTCATTACCATACTATCAGATTGTGCATGTAGGAGTTGTGATCAGAAGTAAAGGGGCCTGATATCCAGCTGCATATTTTGAACAAGAGAACCAGTGGCCTTAGAGGGTCTATATCACATCATCGAATACATGAATATCGAACGCTCACATGAGCGAATATTCACATACTCAGTTTATGAATTTTTTTTGCGGTGCATTGAAGATCCGGATTTTTGCCTTTTCCTCACTGTAGTGCAATCTTGCAGTAGGAATATATATTTAGCGGAGGGTGTGGGGGGACGCAGCCCCGCACAGTACTGTTTTTGAGTTTGTGAATATTCGTTCATATGACCATTCGATATTCACGTATTCGATGATGTGATATAGACGCACCTTAGATGAATGACTTCCAAATAATGCCTGACATTCCCATTCACCAACATGTGTAACCCAGAGGTATATAGAGATAGCTGCGGGTCCCCAAGAGAAACAGTGGCTGGACATGTTCACAGACAAGGAGAGTAAGGTGTCACTCCCTAATTAACGTCTTGGACAAAGTGCCATGGACAAGATGGGTCAGGGTTTTCAGAAAAAAATGAATGAGGCATTTTTGCTGAGTCAGCATGGAGAAGATGTGAAGAAAAGTTACCAACTGAAGTCTTACTATCATGTTGCAGTATGGCGTTGGCACACATTGTTAAGGCTGTAAGTTTTAGTCCCTGTGGTACAGGGTTTGATTACCACAGCCTTCATTTGCTTACTGTGTAACCTTGAGCAAGTCACTTATCCAGAAATTGGTCCTGGGTCACCTCTGAAAAGGGACTATGTGTCCAGTCTGCCTGCCCGGTTAACAAATAGGTATTATTATTATTATGCTTATTATTATTATTACTATTATTGCTATTATTACTACTACTACATTAACAGAGAAATGCATAGGTCTGTCTAACCAGTTTGCAGCAGACACTACCCCTTTTTTTTTCCCTGGCTACAGTAACTCCAGGAACAGGGTATGGAACTCTGTTGAAAGAGAAATAAGAGTATATTACATGTCAGGATGTGGAACACAGGCTCAGGTTAAGCAAAAATGTAATTTCCATTCAGATGGAGTTAAAATGTTTTAAATTTTTACTTATCAGAAATTGTGTTTTGTTCTCTGTATATATATAGGTGGACTGAATTTGATCAATTCTTACTTTGGTTGACTAAACAGATGATTGACAGACGTGCAAGATTGTACATTTCTTGGGATAGGGAAATATGTCCTTTCCCGAAGATTGTGCGATCTCGAAGTTAGTATATATAATTAGCAGGAGGGCACAGGGAGGTTTGCTGCCCTGCAAAACTGATGTTTTGAACTATTTTTGTTTTTACATTTTTGCATGCACTGAAATTATCAATGAGTGCATGCGTAGTAGTGTGTCGGCATTTGCAAAGTAAGTCTTTGGGCATCAGTTTTGTAAACGTACTTAAATACATGAATAGAAATATAGAGTATATACACATGAATTTACGGATACATAGCTGCAGACATATATTAACACCTGAACAGGTTAGACATTTATAATACCAGTTTCTTCTTCCAAGAAACCTGTGACTTCTCACAATTGAAGATGCTTCCTCACGTAGTTTCTTGAAACAAGAAAATGCAATTAAGAAGCTTACACTGTTCCAGTACAGGAGTGTATGTGCTTTTTTTATGTTTTAAGAAGTATGGCTAATTCTTGCATGCTACAAGACGTTTTGATACAGCTTTGTTCTTTTTGCATAAATTTTCACTTGGGGGTTATCTGTAAGATATATGTGTGTGTGTGTGTGTGTGTGTGTGTGTGTGTGTGTGTGTGTGTGTGTGTGTGTAATTTATTCCATTCCTCAGGTATATCTGTAGTGGCATGCTTTTCAGAGATCATAGTTTTCACAAGTGTAACAATATTGCCATCACTAATGCAAAATATATAAAATGTATCTATTTGACCATTTTGTCTATAGTTAAAACTGAGTATGTTTACAGCTAATACGTTTTGTTACCAACAGTTGATGCAACTGCGGTGGTGGTGCTGCAGTAGCGTTGTCGCCTGACAGTAAGACGTTGTCCTGTTCGATTCTCAGCTAAAGCGTCTTCTGTGTGGAGATGTGCATGAATGGGCATACCTTCGTTGAAGGTTGTGCGTCAGGGCTTGCAACTCGGCACGTAAAAATCTACTGCCAATCATTAGCGGACCGGAGTTCCGCTGTGGCGACCCCTAACCAGGAAAAGCCGAAAGACACAACAACAACCAACAGTTGATGCAAGTTCTACTATTGCTATAGGCTACACAGGTCTATACATGTCATGACAATCTTTCCACTTTGTAGCATCAATAGGGCAATTTGACACACCCACTTAAAAAAAATGGTACATAAAGTCTCTTAAATCTGTCAGTAGCTAACATGTCTACCATTTTCTTTTAGTATGTTGATCCTCAGAAGGAAACCACAAATTATGTGCTGTAAGTTATGTAGTTATGGTCTTGCTGTTTTGTTATGAAAAAAGTTCCAGCTGTGAAACTTTTGAGGTTGTCTCTCAGAGGTAAAAAAAAAAATAAAAATTTTTAAATACTGCCTTTTTAACCATTTTGTTGTCCAGATACTCTGTCCCTTTCATGCCAGTGAAGGATTTCAGCAGTCCTCCAGTTTGCTAGGCTGAAAGGATCTTGGCCCAGTTGTCTCAGTCTCATCTGTTCTGGTGGGAGCATCAATTTGATGCAACAGTCTAGGACTTCTTCCTGGTTAGTTGTTTTAGTGATAGAACTGTCCTTGGCATAGCTAAAGGTTTGTTTACTAACTGACACCATCCCTTCAGTTTCAGCAACGATGGTTTCCAGTAGTTATTCTTCAGTCATCATCCTAGGAAACAGGCCAACACACAGGTGCACTAAAAAAGGAAAGAAAAAGAAAACTCCCAGCACACAGCACAGGACTGTCTTTCACATGTTGGAAATGGTTTACTATCACAATTCGGAAAGGCACTTCTTCGTTTCATCATTTCATTGAAAAACAATGTTGACAATTAAAAATTTTTTCTGTCCCAATCTCGAACCATGTTAAAGCCGAGTATTCGGTATTCACTATTTTGAAAATGTGCCTATTGAACTGCATTTGTTGTCTGGAAATCAATATTAAAGCTTCGGTAAGTTGGGTTTCAATTTTATGAAACTTTGAAACTGTACTTTCAATGTTGCGCTACTCATACAAGTACATTTCTGAATTGTCCAACACAAAGGCGAACGAACAAACTGTGTATCCACAAAAATGGACTGAGGCAGGCAAAGCTGCTTTGCCTGACTCAGTCAGTTTTTGTGGATACACATTTCAGAATTGTGATAGTAAACCGTTGGAAACATATACTTCTTGTCAGCAGTAAGTACAGATGTTATGTAGTCCTATCTCGCCTACATTCTTACCTGTGGGTTCGGAGCCGAATATCGGCTCCGACTCGGCCAAACTTTTCTAGCTTGAAGTCTTCTATTGGCTGGGCTAAACTGGTATCCCATGGTGCACTGCTCCATATCCCCAGATCTCGTTTGCTGCTCGTGTAGCTCGGACGTGGTCTCGCTTTTGG
Source organism: Protopterus annectens (assembly GCF_019279795.1). Lineage (NCBI taxonomy): Eukaryota > Metazoa > Chordata > Ceratodontiformes > Protopteridae > Protopterus > Protopterus annectens. The sequence goes on from NC_056732.1 coordinate 1,629,119,374, forward strand.
CTGTGGCTAAGTACCTTTTTTCTTGTCTTGAGAAAAATTTGTTCATAAATAAAAAGCTATTTTCATAGCTATTGTCTGTAGTGTTGTTTAGGTTTTTGGTAGTGTGCTTGTTTTGTGGTATCCCGCTAACTGTTCCCTCGGAATAGGCCTGTTTCAGTTAGAGGACCTAGTCCTTTTGCCCTGTCTGTTCACTAAACCGTTTAAGTTAGAGGTTTGGTTCTGTTCCTTTACATTGTGGTCATTAACCATTTTAGTTAGAGGCTTTTGACATAGTTTCTCTAGCGTGTGTGTTCTGTTACAATTTATAACTGGATCCCGAATTTTTTCTGGTGTTGAGCATCTGTGAGTTTCTTGTCAGACCTTTTCTTCGGTTGCGTTGTTGGTGTTTTTTGTGAGAAATGTCCAAAGATTCCAAGGAGCACAAAGCTTCGAGTTTCAAAAAGCTCTCTAAATGCGGGTACAAAATGTCCATCACCGATGGGCATTCCATTTCTGTCTATTGCCTGGGAGCCATTCATCTGCAGGAGTCCTGCAGTTTTTGCCATGCGTTCAGTCCCAGAGTGCTCCAAGAGAGAAAGAATAAGCTGATCTTAAAGGGACTCTTGAAGCCCTCTTTCGAAGAGGCCTTCGATTCTTCTCTCAGTGCTAAATCTAAGTCATCCAAGTCTAAAAAGAGATCTCCGGCTCCATCAGCTTCATCGGAGCCTCCGGAGAATGTCACAAAAATTGCATCGACCTCCTCGGCTCCACTGTCCTCAGGGCCACAGGAGGTGTCGGTGTTGATAGAACCGGCGTCGGCTCCAATTATATTGGAACCTCTTCAGAGCCGATCGCCCAGTCTCAGACCAGTTTCTCCTGAGAGGAGATCTAGGTCTCCCTCCCTGTCCTCCAAATCCTCCAGGACCCTTTCGGATGTGGATGTTGATAGGCTGGTCCAGAGGCTCCTCCAGTCACCAGTGTCGGCTCCGGAGCCCGTCCCGACCCCTTCTTCGATCATTTCTCCTCCGAGCGCATCTCTGTCTTTGGAGCCGGAGTGTTCCGTGCCGTGTGATGTTCCTAGGCCGGTTCCGATGGCCGCTTCGGCTCCATCGGTACCGACATCAGCTCCGAGCCCGTCGGCTCCGTCCTCGGGGTTCGGGACTCGGGATTCTTCAGTCGGGCCCGAGGGGGACATCTCGGGACGTATTTCGGTTCCGAGTCTCCCTCTTGGTGCCTCGGCTCGGGGAACTCCGACTCCCGTCATGGTCTCGGAGGCTGGTCGGTCCTCGAACTCGGGGGAGGGGGGCTGCCTTCGAGGCCATGCGGACTGCACTGGCCAGATCGTCAGCTATATCAGGCGGGTCGGTCACTCTGTCCCCCACCACTCCGGTGAGAGCCTCTGATCACCACCTATCCATGGACAGCAGAGCACCAAGGCCTAGGGATACCCCCACGAGTGGTCCCCAACTTTCTGAGGGCCCTTCAGAGTTCGTGCCTGAGGAGCCCCCTAGAAAGAAAACGTGCACGAGGAAGCACATAGACTCCCAGGATGAATCCCTCACCTCTGATACTGACCTTGAGGAATCGGAGGGGTCCCCCAAGTCATCCTCTGATGATGTTTCCTTCTCCGACATCCTGGAGATACTGAAACAAAGAGGTGACTGGCCGTCCAAAGCCCCTTCCGAGGAGGAGTCGGTCTTCCTTAAGGCCTTTGGTGCTCAGCCTTCCGCCTCCTGGGTATTCCCCACCCTTCGACGAGTTCCTTGATTTGATCTGTCGAAGGGTGTGGGAAAACCCTGATTCTGTGGAGCCCATACCCAGGCGTCCCAACAAGTTTCTTTCTTCTCCCCAAGGCAAGGAGTTTCTGTCCAAAGGAGTCCCTGTAGATGCCATGGTGGTGGCAGCGGCCACTCAGAAGGAAGTAGCAGAGGCCTCTTCCTCCATACATCCTCCTAACAAGGAGTCTAGGACCATGGACCGGTACGGGAAGCGTACCCTCTCGTCAGCAACCTTTACCTTACGGTCGCTGAACTATCTGTCTCATTTCACTCAGCTCCAGAGAGATCTCCTCAAAAAGTTAGGAGATACTCTTGCGGGTAACGTCCCTGAGGCTGTGGCCCAGACGGTTAATGCCCAGGTGTCTACCCTCAATTCCATTGTCAACCCCTCCATGCGGCTCATTTCGTATGCAGCCGAGGGAGCGAGTAAGGCAGCAAGCTCAGGAGTCACCCTTAGAAGGCAAGCCTGGCTGTGCCTTTGTCACTTCGCGGAGGCCTTCCAGTCTTCCTTCACTGACGCCCCTTTTGATGGTTCCTCTTTTGTTTGGAACCTAAGTGAAAGACACCCTCACCAGGTGCGAGCAAGAGGGAAAGACCCTGTCTGTCGTAGGGGTCCGTTTTCCCTTCCATCTAGGCCTTACCCCAAGGCCCAGTGGGGTAGGAAGATGTGGTTCAAGAAATCAGAGGTTTTTTCCTGCCGCACAAGGTGAGTCACCCTCCCGAGGCAGAGGAGGGGGAGGTTATTCAGGGAGATGCCACCCTAGAGGCAGAGGGGGCCCCCGCAATGTGGGAGACTGCGATTCCTTTTGCGGCTCTCCCTACTCTCGTTCCTGAGGGAGTGCCCGGATGTGCTTATCCGGAGCCAGTCGGGGGTCGAATTTCGTTACATCCGGAAGCCTGGAAAAGCATCACCCAGGACCAATGGGTATTACGAATAATTTCCGGAGGTTATCTCATTCCGTTTACATCAGACCCCCCTTCAGTCAGAAAAATCCCGGACGTTCCACCCAGTCAAAGGGATCAAGCGGCCTCAGAGGTTTCAAAGCTGCTAGGAAAAGGAGCCATCCAGTGTGTCCCCTCAGACCAAATCGGATTAGGGACTTACTCAAGATTCTTTTTGGTGTCGAAAAGAACAGGGGACTTGAGACCCATATTAGATCTCAGCCAACTGAACAACTATGTACAGAAGTCCAAGTTCCGTATGGTCACACTGCAATCGATTCTCCCATTGTTGGGAGAGGTGTTATGGATGTGCTCCATCGACCTCAAGGATGCTTACTACCATGTGAAAATGGACAGGGCATCCAGGAGTCACCTACGCTTCCGGCTGGGAGCCAGTCATTTCCAGTTTCGAGCCCTGCCCTTTGGTCTCACCATAGCCCTCAGGGTGTTCGCCAAGTGTATGGTGGTGGTGACTGCTCACTTGAGACGTCAAGGATTCCAAGTGTTTCCGTATCTGGACAACTGGCTCCTTACTGCCCCCACCAGGCATCAACTAGTCCAAACCAAGGACGCTACCATCACTCTATGTCAACATTTGGGCATAACACTAAATTGGGAAAAATCTGCTTTGTTGCCCTCACAGCATGTCACCTTTATAGGCGCAGAATTAGACACCATTCGAATGCAAGCATTTTTACCGCAGGAGAAGATCAGAGTCTTACAACAACAGATACACACCCTGATGCCCCTGAGTAAAGCAAAGGCAAGATGGGTTCTCCAACTCTTGGGGACCATGGCAGCAACAATTATGTTGGTCCCTCTAGTGAGATTGCACATGAGACTTCCTCAATGGCTCCTCTTTGTTCAATGGTTTCTCCAAAAATTTCCACTTTCTCACCCCATTTTGCTCATGGACAGATGCAAACAGGACCTCAGTTGGTGGCTTTGCACCAACAATTTGGACGGGGGAAGGCCCTTCGTTCCACCCATCCCGATTGCCACAGTGACCACGGACGCCTCCCAGATGGGGTGGGGGGGCCATTATCTTGGCAGGACAGTCCAAGGCACGTGGCAAGATCACGAGATACATCTGCATATCAACGTCCTAGAGATGAGAGCAGTGCTATTTGCGTTGCAGGCACTTCAGATTTTTCTACTTCTAGGGACGATTGCAATACACTGGGACAACATGTCAGTAGTGTGGTATCTAAACAAGCAAGGGGGAACCAGGTCTTACCCCCTGTGCAGAGAGGCCATGCGAGTGTGGCAGTGGGCAGTAACTTCCCAACGGTTTCTGGTGGCAATGCACATTCCGGGAAAGTCCAACGTGATTGCGGACAGGCTAAGCAGAGCTATTCTGATGCCTTATGAGTGGTCCCTGAATCGTCTAGTTGCAGAGCAAATCTTCAGCAGATGGGGTCAGCCTTGCTGTGACCTTTTTGCCAGCCCCCTCAATGCCAAATGCAGCAGCTACTTCACGCTGTTCCCCCCACAGGGGGGGGGGTCACCCAGGGATGCTCTAGTTCATGATTGGCCCTCCGGTCTGCTTTATGCTTTCCCTCCGTTTCCCTTGCTGTCAAAGGTGATTCAGAAAGCGCAATCCTTGGGAAGCAGAATGATTCTGATTGCTCCACAATGGCCTCGTCAAGTCTGGTTCCCATTTCTTCAACCATACATTGTGGACACTCCTTGGATTCTGGACCCTCAACCAGATTTACTGACACACATGTCGGGACAGTTCCACCCCTCTCTGATGACCCTCCGGTTGACAGCCTGGCTACTCCACTAGTTAGGCTTCATAAATTTTCACCAGAAGTGGTTCACATTTTATCTTCCTCTCATAAGCCATCTACTAGGAAGATTTATTCTAGCAAATGGAAGAGGTTTTCTATTTGGGCTCATACTCAAGGGATTGATCCTTACACAGCTCCAATTGCTTCAGTCTTGGAGTTTTTGTCTAGGCTTTTCCATCAGGGTTCCGCATCAGCTACCATCAAAGTTCAATTGGCAGCGATCTCTAATTTTCATGTTGCTAATGAGCGTAGTCTCATGGCTCATAGACTCTGCAAGGCTTTCCTGAAGGATACTCTGTTACTCCGTCCCCCGGTCTCCGAACCTATCATGCCCTGGGATCTCAATTTTGTTCTACAAGCCCTTACTTCACCACCTTTCAAGCCTGCAGCTACCTGTGAATTGAAATTTTTGACCTGGAAAACAGCCTTCTTAACAGCAATCACTTCAGCAAGGTGAGTTTCAGAGATTCAAGCCCTCTCTATCAAACCTCCATACTTAATCTTCCATAAGGACAGGGTTTCTCTTAGACCGAACCCCTCTTTCCTTCCTAAAGTGGCTTCCGTGTCTAATCTTAATCAATCCATTGAGTTGCCTGTATTCTTTCCTTATTTTTCAAACAAGGCAGAATTTAAATTTCATCAACTGGATGTACACAGACAGTTACGTTTCTATCTGCATGAACAAAAGATATCCGGAAGTCTGATCAACTGTTTGTCTCCTTTTTGGAAAACAAAATTGGGTTCCCGGTCTCCAAGATCACCCTCTCCAGATGGATATCTAGTTGCATCTCTTTCGCCTACCACGCAAGAGGAAAAGATCTGCCATTTTCGGTCAAGGCTCACTCTGTTCGGGCTGTTTCTACAGCTACAGCCTATCAAGCCAGATTGTCAATGGATGATATATGTGCTGCAGCTACTTGGGCTTCTCCTCACACATTTGTTTCTCATTACAAATTGGACGTGGTTTCTAGGGGCAGGTCGTCCTTTGGCTCCACAGTACTCAGGAGTATTTTCCTATGAACCACCCAGGATGTAGGTGCTAGGGACTTTGTCCCACGGGTAAGAATGTAGGCAAGATAGGACTACATAACATCAAGAAGTTATGTACTCACCATAACGTTCGATTGTATGTAGCCCATCTCGCTTAACATTCTTACTTACCCTCCCACCTTCCCCCTTCCTGGAGGATCTGGAGGTTAGGTTTCTATCTACAGAGTTCCCTTTACTTTAGCTTATTCTTTTTATCTGGATGTGGTGTATGCATGGGGTATGAATGAGTATTGCAGCAAACAAGATCTGGGGATATGGAGCAGTGCACCATGGGATACCTGCTTAGCCCAGCCAATAGAAGACTTTGAGCTAGAAAAGTTTGGCCGAGTCGGAGCCGATATTCGGTTCCGAACCCACGGGTAAGAATGTGAGGAGAGATGGACTACATACATCGAACGTTATGGTGAGTACATAACTTCTTGTTTTAGGGCTTTGACATAAAACTTCAATGCATCGTTATAAAACATTAAAGGCAGCAAAGACACTGGTCTTAGAAAACAGTGTTGTTTATTATACAAAAGATGGTGAAAATGCAGCTTTTTCTCTAACAAAAGTCTTAGGCCTTACAAGTTCTTAGCCAGTACCTTCACATAGTTCCATATTGCTGGGTTACATCTTTTTTTATTTTCTCCCTCTCTGTCTGAGACGTTCCAGACTCATTTTTAACATGAATAAATTCCATCTTCCTCCTGGTGTCTTCCCCTATAGTACTAGAACTGTTGCTGCTTTGGGCCTCAAATCTCCTTTTACAAAGGACAGTCAAACTCACTGCAGGAGGTTTTCCTTACCCCTCCTTTTATCCAACTAATGTTTTTGAATTAAGTACAAGTGTTCTGGCTAATATAGCAGATTTTTTTCTACCCTCAACATATTCAGCTAAAGTAAAGAAGCATCTTAGCTTAAACCATCAGAGTTCATTTGCACCACATTCACTATAAAAGTTGGTAAATGGTGTTTGAAGGTCCACCATACTTTATACTATATAGAGAGACATAAAATCAGGACTCCAGCATAGGGTTGGCATAAGGTGCAGGGTTTGATTCTCACATGGGTTAATTGTCTAGGCTTAAAATGGCTCACAAGGGCAGTTAGCATAATACTAATCTATGAACCTATGAATCTATAAATAATTACCCATTGGTAAGTGTATTATGGTTTCCTTAAGTAGTATGGGGTCTTTCCTTCTTTGATGATATGATCTCTGTCTTCTTTGAGTATGTTAAAATCAGTAAATGGTCAGCTAGGTCTAGGTGCAGAGAGATGAAAGTCTAACTTAATTCCAGTCAGCCTAGGTTGAAATAGTGGCCTGAGTTTGGGTGGACCTGAGAGGTAAGGGATTAAAGTTAGTGGGTGTAATCAGTTTGCACATTCCAAGGAAAGAACGTGGTCTGAACACATATGCCACTGTTCTCTGATAGAGACTAGGAGGGCTCCAATATTTAAATAAGCCAATAAAAAGGACTAGTGCCTCAAGTCTGGCAAGCACTACACTTCACTGTAGTTGCTAATTTGATGTGTGTGCATGTGTTTGTGCGCCTGCTGCAGCAGGCTGTCCATCATTTCTAAGTGAAGGGGTTAGGGCCAAAATACCTAACCAGCCTTGATGATGACCTCTTTAAGTGTCTCCTGCCCCATCACCAGCATGTACGTGGTGTACAGTGATGCAGATCACCACTAGAGAGAGAGGATGCTCCCCATGTGGTGATGTGGGGTACACAGTGGGTAGGAACAGAGAAATTAAAGGGGTAGTTGTCTGGAGAGGAGGGAACTGATGGGTCAGTACCATGAGCAAAAAATATTTAAATATAAGTAAAAGATAAATCACAAAAAAAAAAGATGCAGAAGAATCCAGAAAAATATAAAAAAAACTATTTTGAGTTATAGGCTCTTTTACTAAGAGTAACAATTGCTGCAAGTTCAAACATAAAAATACGCTACTGGATATGATTTGACTCATTTTATGTTTTCCTTGTGCAAGGGGCTACTTGCAAAAGATCTAAAGGATAAAGTAAAAATTAAGTATACAATACAAAGTGTGGAATGTTATAGTGATCCTAATGGTGTATAGATTTTGCATGAAATTCTCCAAAATAGCACAGTTTTGGAAAAAAGAAAAGCTTGCAAGTTGTTAAAGTCACATGTAATTATTGTAACCTTAGATGTGAAAAACGTATTCAGTGTTTCCTTTTATTTTATTTTTTTTTCATTTATTTGCCTTTAACCCCGTAAATGAACAAGTCCTTGTTGGACCCTATTTCAGCCAAAACCTGGGCCACAGGAGTAGGGGAAAATATATATGGTAAATTTAGAGTAGCCAGTCATTCAGCATGTTTCCTGCTGTAGCATGCAACATATGTTATATTTCTTTTAGAAAGGTAGCAGTTACATACTTTAATTTTGTCTGCTGATTTTGGGGAAGAGGGCTCATATTTTCTCATTTGTGGGAGAAGCGTGTAATAGTCTGCACTAAAGAACTGCTTGCTAATATAATTTGCTACACTAGACTCACCATAGTTGAAATGCTTATACCTAGGCCAGTGCAGACCTGTAGTATTTCACTGTTTGTTGATTAGATAAAACATTTATCATTTAGCATAAAACAGGAATAGGTAAGCCAGTTTAATTTCTAAAACAATGTAATTCTATAAAGCTCATAATTAAATTTACCGTTGTGGGTTTAAATAATCGCTCTGTTTGACTGTCTTGCAGGGATACGAGGTTGGTGTCAATAGGAGCTGGTGCAGATGAAGTGATGCTGGCTGTTATCTGCAAGTACATGGGAACCTTACCAACCAAAAAGTGAATTGTCCAAAACGCAGCAATGTACTCAGAGAAGACCATGACATGGCTGATACAACTAATTATGTGACTCTCTGGAAATTGTCTTTAAAATAAATATGGAATGATACAAAGAGAGCACTGACAGGTTAATGGTGGCACATAATCCTGTGCTAGTAAATACTGTGATGCAAGATTTAGAATAAATTACAAAACATTTTGTTTCAGTGTAGTAATTTATTTTATAAGTGGATCATAGCAGCCTTCCCAATGGCACAACAGTAGCTCTTCAAAACATCCCATAATTACCTGTGGGTGGTACGGAGCAGCAGCAGAATATATACTGTGTACATGTAGTCTAAGTTGTTAGCCTGTAATTGACATGTTTGAAACATTATAGCAAGGGAGGTATATGTTACCAGTGTGCACTGACCACAGTGGTGTGTTGTTCTCTCCAAATTAAAGGCCAGAGATGTTAATTGTTATAATTTATACCTCTCTGATTTTCAGGACTATTCATGATTTTTACTTAAAAATGTTGCGAGTTCCCTCATAAGATCTATGATTTTACATTAAAACAATAATGATTATAGTTACTTAATGTAGTTGTAAATAAAGGTCGAAAACTCTTTATTGTCTACAGAAGATGCATAACAATAAATTGAATCTGATTTAGTCATCTTTCTATCCGAATAATTTCAGCACTTAAAGTTCTCCTTTTGTAAGTGCATCTTTGCCTTTGATTACTTTGGCTTTGTCCCTGATCCTTGATATAAGAGGCTGAGAGCCATACAATGGTCATTGTGTCTGTGCCTTCATTGTTTTGTGGTAGCCACAAATACCCAGTCAGTTTTATGGTTCAAAGCTAGAGGTGGTACTTTGCAAATTTCAGTAGACGGATTGAAAGGTCATCCAGATAAAGGTGTTTTCTTATATTTTTATTCACTGTTGCCTCAGAAGTCTAAATCATGTTCAGTAGTGTGAGCATCATAAGCACCATCATCATATCTACATATCATTATATGGATTGTAACTTGTTTTATTTGGCATTTGTTTATCATCATAGACATTCTTGAATATATTGCAATTTGTTCCACTGTTCTCTTTTGCACTGTTACTGCAGTTCTTGCCCTGTGGGTCTATGTTGTGACTGAAAAGGGTCTGAGGACCAGCCCGCCTACCTTGTTATCAAATGTAATAAATAAAAACTAATTAAATATGGAGGATACCTCCCACTTCCTCATACAGTTGCTATTTTCATTTTCCATGAACGGAGTAAAGTGAAGCTGTTAGTGCAATTTCCAAAACATATAGATAGTAAGAGATTTTTTATTTATTTACATTTGTCAACCGGGTAGGTGAACTGGTCAGAGGACTCTTTGCAGTCACAACCTGGGCCAAAGACACCAGGAAGTAAAACTGAACATACAACAAGATTTACATAGAAGTGCACATTGGCGGTAAAATAGTTATAGATATTTATTTATTTATTTATTTATTTGACATTTGTTAACCAGGACAGTCCGACTGGGCATAGACCTTTTTCAGCAGAGGCCCGGGGAGAAAAGCTGCACATTGCAAATATAAAAATAACAACTTGATAAAGTACAAGACAAATATTTACAAAACCTTTAACAATATAAGCAATAATAGTAAAAATATAACTAGAATAGGGGAAGGGTTCAAGTTGGATGATTACAGAGACAAGACTAAGTGCTATTTAAATGTAGTTTAAGTGTTTTCCTAAATTCACGAACATTGGGAATATTTGGATGGCAAGAGAAGAGCTGTAGAGATACTTACTGTCCAATTGATTTTTAGGTTTGTAAATTTGCAGAAGGTATTGGTCAGAGCTTCTGAGAAATTGATGGAGGGTGTAGAAAGACATAAGTACAGAGATACTAGGGCAGGTGGAGAGTTTATTCAAAATAGAATGAATAACTAGAAGTTGAGAAAAGTTGATTAGGAAACTCTAGCCAGCTGAGAGCCCTCAGAGCTAGGCAATGATGAGATTTAAAGGACAGATTAGCAGCGAATCTGGCTACCTTGTTGTAGGTAGAGTCTAATTTGGAGAGAAGTGAAGACTAGATTAGTTAGAATTTGTGAGCCATAGAAGAGGTTAGGAAGGAGGTGGGCATGAGCTAGTGAAATTTGCAGGGGTGAGGAACCTTTTATTTCTGTATAATAAACCAAGCTTTTGGTGAGATTTCTTAATGCAGTGATTTACATGTGGATCAAATTTGAGCTGATCATCTGTAGATCAAAAGAAAGGTATGCAAAACAAGTAAGTCCAAAATACCTACTGATTTTCCTGATTTGTTTCAGGACTTTATCTGCCCCCCCCCCATTCTGTACTTCTAACTGCAATCTGTCTTTATATACTGTACTATTTGTATGCTCTGCTGTTTTTCTTCTACTAAACCTTTTCTGTTATAAATTCTTGTCTTCCTAATTTCCACATAACTCCTTAGTAAAATTGGCTTATTTTATTTCAGTAAGAAAGGTATGCAAAACAAGCAAGTCAGAGTACCTACTGCCTTTTCTTATTGTTTCTGTAGACTTGCATATCTGTGAAATCAGGGCCAGCCCTTTTCATCATACTATTGGCTATCCATCACTTTTCTGGTCTATTCTGATCCTCCCCCTCCCCACAAGAACAATTGCAGCCTAATCAGGGCCAGCCCTTTTCATTATATTATTGGTTATCCACCACTTTTCTGGTCTATTCTGTCCTCCTCCTCCCCTACAAGACCTATTACAGTCTAACCTAGCTTTCTTAAGCTACAGGAGCCAATGTCCTGGTAGTGCTGTTACATTAAGTTTAGTACCTAACTGTGTCTTAGTCCCTCCCTTATTTGAAATCTTACCTCTGTTCCTGGCTGGGCTCCATATTTAACTAACTTTATATCTTACAATTACTGTAGTGTCTGTGCTTTTCCCTGCACTTTCTAAGCAGCCTACAGCAGTTTTTTTCTTTGTCCCTTAATTCCCTTACCCACCAAGCTATATTTTATATATTGTGCCACTAGGTGGCACCACTCAACTACTTATAGCGTAAAGATCACTCATATAATTTTTCTGTTCTCTTCCAAGCAATCCCCCACTCTCATAGCATATTTACCTCACTGGCCTGCTTTGACTTGTGCATTGTTTTATTGCCTTTCTCCTCCTACACTCCCCAGTCTAGACTCACCTCTTCTGTTCCTGTACTTCCCCTAAGCTCCCACGTTTCAGCTATAGCTGGCTGATTGGTTTCCACCAGCCATCTTCTCTCCAGCTTTTCCCGCTCTGCTCTCCTACCCCCATTTCCCACATGCCCCCACTACTCGAACATTTATTTCAACTCCAAACCCCTTCCTCTCTCAACCAACCAATCATCTCCACACTGTAACCCCTCCCCTCTCTACCTCCACCTGCCTATCACAACCACTCCAACCCCACCCATCAAAGTCCCTATAAACATCTATTTCTACTCCATCTATACACCTATATAATATGCCCTGCTCATTTTATACTGCTAATATACACATATACTCCTCTACCATGCCTTGTCTTTTACCTCAAACCATTCTCACCCCATCTGTCTGCATTCGATTCTTACTCCCTTTATACCACGCTACCTCCTACTCCTGTAATCAACTCCACCCCTCCTTCCTGTCCTACCCCCCCCACTCCCAATCTTCTTCCTCATCCCATTAAAACACACTTCCACAACATATCCGCCTCTCTAGTTCAACCCAACCCGCTCCACTACTTCAGGATAAAACTTTTCCCCCTCAATTAAATACTACAAACCTAAACTAATATCTTACTGTCCACAACTACTAAAGATCAAATCAAAAATACTACTACCCTTCCTCAACTACCTCTGCTTAGCAGGGGACATACACCCAAATCCTGGACCAAATACTTCCTCTAGTCCCAATCTCCCTGTCACAAGCAATAAAACCAACCATAAATACCTCAAATTCTTCACTATCAGTGCCCAAAGTCTAAGAAATAAAGTAGCCCACTTTCATTCTTGGCTAAACTGCAACCTACCCGACATTGTAGCCATCTCAGAAATCTGGCTAAAACCTCATATTTGTGACACTGAAATCCTCCCTCCTGGATTCCAATCCCTCAGACACGATTGCTTAAATAGAAAAGGGGGTGGGGTAGCTTTAATCTACTCTAACCTGTTATCCATCCCTATCCCAATCCTATCCCTCCATTCAACGATGCAGAACTAGTAATAGGCCTACTAAAAATAAATAACCACAAAAGCATTTGTATCATTGCCCTCTACACCCCCCTCGGTAATAACTCCACTACTCTTGAAGAAATTCTCCTCTGGACCTCTACCAGTATTAATCTAGAGACCTTCATACTTGGAGATGTAAATATCGATTGGAATAAAATCAACAACTCTAATCCCACCATATCCATCAATCTATTTAACTATACCCAACTAACTAACTCCATTATCAGACCTAGCAAAACAAACCCCCCCAGGTAGCACACTAGACTGGATCCTAGTAGCCCATCCTAATAAAGTCCTAAACTCTGGCATTATACCTGACCCTATAGGAGACCACTTGCCAGCTTTTATACACTGAGCTACCCACTCCTCTCCTCACCTACACCAATATATTCACACACGTAACCTCACAAACTTTAACCCCGCTACTTTCTCTGACTTCCAAAAACAAACAAACTGGAACCCCCTAAAAACTCTTCCACTAGACAATGCTGTAGAATTTTTCAACTCAACCTTCTTAAACATCCTCAACTCCATAGCTCCACCAAGAGCAAAAAGAGTAAAAACCAAGACCTCCCCATAGCTATCCAAAGATACCAAAAAACTTATGCTACAAAGAGATAAATCCTGGAAAACATACCATCAAAACAAGCAGCCAGAAACTTTTCTTAAATATAAACAACTCCGCAACCTTGCTAAAAAACAAATCATCAGAGACAAAAAGTCCTACTATATCAAACTCCAGTCTAACCAATCAAAAAACCCCAAACATTTCTGGAATTCCATTAATTCTCTTCTCAACCCAGGTACCAAAAACAACCCCTGCCCTAACATCAGCAAATCTGATCCTGAAATAGCCTCTCTGTTCAACTCCTTCCTCACCAACTCCATAACAGAACCGACCAAGACCTTCCCTAACAATAACCCTTCCCCTCAATCTACCCAATCGTCCTCATCCCGTACACCACCCTCTGTCCCCAATCCTCCTCCAATATTTGAACTTAAACCCATCTCAACTGCCCACATAAAAAAGTACTCTCTAAATTAAAACCATGCTCCAATGCCCCTGACAATATCCCATCATCCTTCCCAAAAATAGCCGCAGATGGTATCGCTTTCCCCATTAGCATCTTGATCAATAGATCCATGCAGGAATCTTATGTGCCCAAATTATGGCACACTGCCTTTATTCTACCTCTCCATAAAGGAGGCAAAAACAATAACATCTCTAACTACCACCCCATAGCTATCCTCTGTCCAATCTCAAAACTTCTGGAAAAATGCATCCACCTTCAGCTTTTGCCATTCCTAGCCAATCACCAACTAATCACTCCAACCCAACACAGCTTCTGACCTGGCCATAGTACTATTACTGCCCTTCTCTCCTTCTTCATCATCATCTTCTTTCGGCTGTTCCCGTTAGGGGTCGCCACAGCGGATCATCTGTTTCCATTTCTTCCTGTCCTCTGCATCTTGCTCTGTCACACCAACCGCCTGCATGTCCTCTCTCATCACATCCATAAACCTTATCTTAGGCCTTCCTCTTTTCCTCTTACCTGGCAGCTCCATCCGTAGCATCTTTTTCCCAATATACCCAGAATCCCTCCTCAGCACATGTCCAAACCAATGCAATCTCGCCTATCTTGCTTTGTCTCCAAACTGTCCAACCTGAGCTGACCCTGTAATATCCTGATTCCTAATTCTGTCCTTCCTAGTCACACCCAGTGCAAATCATAACATCTTTAACTCTGCCACATCCAGCTCTGACTCCTGCCTTTTTGTCAATGCCATCATCTCCAACCCATATAACATAGCTGGTCTCACTACCCTGTTGTTAGACCTTCCTTTTCACTCTTACTGGTACCCGTCTGTCACAAATCACTCCTGACACTCTTCTCCACCCATTCCACCCTGCCTGTACTCTCTTCTTCACCTCTCTTCCACACTCACCATTACTCTGAACTGTTGATCCCAAGTACTTAAACTCATCCAGCTTTACCAACTCTACTCCCTGCATCCTCACTATTCCTCTACCCTCCCTCTCATTTGCACACATTCTGTCTTAGCCCTGCTGACCTTCATTCCTCTCCTCTCTAGAGCATATCTCCACTTCTCCAGGGTCTCTTCAACCTGGTCACTACTCTCACTACAGATCACAACATCATAGTCCACAGGGCCTCCTTCTTAGACACAATAAATCTTGCCTGTGACTCTGGAAAAATAGTATCAACGGTTCTACTAAATCTGTCCAAGGCATTCGATACCATCTCCCACACCTATCTCTTGAACCATCTTTCTAACCTTAATCTCTCCCAGAATACCTTATCCTGGTTCTTAAGCTACCTTTCTGACAGGTCTCAAGCTGTGAAATGGGGGAAAAGGCACCTCATCCTTCCTTCCTACCCCCACTGGGATACCCCAGGGATCCATACTCGGTCCAATGCTATTCAACATCTTTATTAATGATTTCAACAAAGCCATACCCAACACCAAAACTGTACAATATGCAGACAATTCAACTTTAGTCTGCTACGCCTCTAACCTCTCAGAGCTTCAAACAGTGACCCAAACTGCTTTCTCCACCACTGAAAACTGGATGCTGCAAAACCACCTCTCGCTAAATGCCAATAAATCCAAAATATTATGATCTCCCTCAAAAGCTTCCCCTCGTGATAAAAACTCATTCCAAATTATTAGCCAAAACAACTCTACTATAGAAGTTGTTCCCTTCGCTAAACTACTTGGGGTCACTATTGTTGAACACCTAAAATTCGACACTCACTTCCAGCAAAACATTAAGAAAACCCATATAAAATGGTATGCTATACAGAAACATCCACTTTCTCTCTCCTTTCACCAGACAAACTCTCGCCACTACCTATCTACTCCCCTCTCTAATGTATGGCACTCGTCTACTAACAAACGTATCTGCCTCTCTCTCCTCCAAATTGGAAGTCTGTTATAATAAGATTTCTAATTTGCAACCAAAGCCAAATTCTCCTCCCATCATTGTATTGCCCTACATTTGTTAAATTGGCTTGAACTCTCCAACCTTCTAGACTATCTCCAAATTACTACAACCCACAGACTAATTTTTCAACCTACTAAGTGCCCAGCACTAAACAACATCCTTCAACCTTACACCACTCAGAGAACTCTAAGATCTACTCACCAAACCCTAATCACTGTCCGCAAACCCAATCGCCCTGCTGGTCAGCTTCTTCTATCTTTTTCCTTAGCTAAAAAATGGAATTCTCTTCCTTCCTCTCTAAGGATTTATGAAACTTTGAAACCTTTAAACCGCAACTACATTCCTACCATTCCTCTAATAGGAAATGCAGCTGCACTCTCCCCACCTAGCCTAATAATCTATCCACCCCTTAAACCCTAACTAACTCTGAGTGCAAGCTAACCTAACATAACTGTACATATTATAAATAACATAATTGTACGTATTATAAATAACCCATCCAATGTTTTGTCTTTTTTTTTTTCTCTCTTTTCCTTCTAAGTCTTTATTCACCCTCTCAGTTAAGTTACCACTGTCATCCTAAATATCTAGGTACTATGTAACCAAAGAATTGTATTCCTGTTCTCTAGCATGGAATGAAATTGTAATTGTGTCTTCTTTACGATTGTATATGTAACTAAACTGTGTAATGCAGAGCTTTTCTCCCCGGGCCTCCACTGAAAATGGGCTCCCTGAGCCCAGTGGACCTCCCCGGTCATCAAACTGGAAATAAGTAAATAAATATAGTCACACCAAGGTGCTTAGTTTGAGTTTCAGGGATATTATGAAAGTGTTATTTAGTGAGGTGATGGTAAATAAAGATTTAAGGTGGTAGAGGGATTTAGGGAGGAAGAGGAGGAGTTTTGTCTTTTTAGGGTTAAGAATAAGTTGATTGTTAGATAGCCAGGATTCAGTAAGGTTGAAGGATTTTTGTGTAATGGTTAGTAGGTCAGAAGGGTTGTCAGCAAAAGAGATGATAGTAGAGTCATCAGCATACTGAATGAGGGAGGACTGGGGGCTAGATTGGTAAAGTTGATTAGTAAAGATATTAAAGAGAAGGGGACCTAAAATTGATCCTTGAGGGATACCCATATTGATGGGGAGAAAGGGAGAGAGAGTAGAGAGCCATTTGACAGACTGCATCCTGTCTGCAAGGTTGCTGTTGAACCAAGAGATAGTTGATGTGCATAAATTAAGTTGGGATAGTTTGGAGATGAGGACGGAGTGGGAGACAGTGTCAAAGGCTTTAGAAAGGTCTAAGAAGAGGCTGTCATTGGCAATAACATAGTTGTCAATATAATACCGTATTAAATTATTTAGGAGCAGACAGTTTTGACTTTTCAGGTAGGCACAGTTCATTACTGACAGAGCAAACTGAATTCCAGATAAGCATTTCAGTGACTGTAAGAGATAAATTCGAATTAAGCCAGAAGATGGAATACGTAATTGTTCTTCACCTTATAGGTGCTTTCTTCCCCTCATCTCTGAAACAATTACAAGTATGCTTTTTTATCAGATAGTTTTTAGTTGCATTTTGAAGCTGAGTAACACAACTCCACGACCAACAGGAACAAAATACCAGGAAGTAGTGTGAAATACGAAAATCCTTTATTCAAGTAAATCCCAAAAGAGAAAATAACACAAGCGCTTTCGCTCAGGTAGTCCTGAGCTTTTTCAAGTGAATACAAAAGCATTTGCTAAAAACAAACCTTTATATAACCATGAGTGCCACATTAATTATGAGCAAGTGATACTAATCAATTATTCAGGTATTTAAAGGGGCTTTGCATTAATTAAAACATGGAATAAAATATTGTGTTATTAAAAATTTGTTAAAAGCTGGATTCTGCAAAAGTAAATACATAAAATTAATAAACACTGTTTCAGTGTAATAAAATCAATATTAAAAGAGTTTAAAATTCTGCTATTGAAAACATTGGTGATCTATGTGTTCTGGTATCCTGGGAGATAAAACTCTGTTAAAGTATTAGGGAGCCTTTTATTCAGTCTTAATTTATGGTAAAAATCTTTTTTCTTTTTCTTTGTTCACATCTGCCCTGTTATTCAAAAAGCTCTCCAAAACCAGGTATCTAGCTATCAAATCACTAAAAAGAACATATGAACTATGGAAATAGAAACCAATAAATACTAAGTCCCTAACCATATATTCTAAACAAATAAGTATGTGTCGAGTGGTGATGAAGAAAGGACAGTTCTTCTATCCCTGTTGGTCGTGGAGTTGTGTTACTTGGATTACTGGCGTTTTTTTGGACTTTTTTTGCTGCATTTTGAAGCTGGTAAGTTTGTTGACCTGGAAAACCACAAAAAACCCCACCTGTGTCACTACTCAGAGAAATTCAGAATGCAAAATAATGTGTAAACAGTTTATTCTCCACTTTCGTCCCAATGGACTTCTTCTCAGGCAGTTTAGGAGGCAACCTGGGATATTGTCAGGCCCTACTGAGGCTGTGCTTTTAGCCTTAGTAAGTGTTCCTATGACCTGCTTCCTGCTGAGATTTGGGGTAGTTATGCTGGTAGGAATTTAACGAGGGGTGACGGGGGGAGAGTGGAGGGTAAAGTTTGAGCTGAACTTGGCCAGTAGATTCACTGTGTCACTCTGTTCACTGAAGGTGATACCATTTACTGCCAGTTCTGCACACTGTTGGGTGCTACCTTTGAGGTTTGGCACATAAGTGTAGAAGGCCTTGTGGTTGTCTTTAGCCTGAGACGCTGTCTTGATCTTGTAATTGGCCTTGTATTTAATTAGTCCTCTCGGTTTCCTCTTTAGTTTAATTAGTGAGCTCATGTCATTATGACAGTTGCTCTTTCTGACTTTGGGGAAGATTTTTTTCCTTTTGTTAAATACCCTATTAAGATTAGGATTCTACCAGTGTGGTTTGTTTTTAGAGTTTTTTTTTGGCTTACATCTGGTAGGTTTTTGGCGTTTGATTCGGGTTTAGTTCTGGTAGGTACAGCAGCCTCTGTCCACCCAAAATAGTCTTGCTGTTTCTAGTGGTGTGATGTTACCAAAATATGTATTTGTAATCTGCAACCATATATCGTCTCAGAGCTACACAGAATTTCAGATATTTTGTCATTTCTTGTTTTAATTCTAAAGATCTAACACATGCATTGTAAATAAACACATTTTTTTTCCAAGGGGAAAACCTTCTAATCCAACTGTATATTTGCTAGTTTGAAATGTCTACATAAGACAGAGCCCCTCACTATCACTCTTCAAGAGGAACCTTGATGAGTGGATGGGTAACAGAAAGTTCACACCTGGGATCACACCAACAGCACTACTAGATAGGGGCCAAGGGTACTAGCTGCTAGTACAAGGGTCTAGGGAACTACTAAAGGGGCGGTGAATACCGCACAATGTGACTGGGCTAATATATGCCTTCGGGCAGATAGCCCAGTACCAACCTATGAACCTGTAATGCATAATTTGCAAGTTCAAAACTGATAAGGATCTTCTCTGAGGAAGAGTGACTTAAAACTGCAGACACATTATAAATGATTACTTACTGAACTGGTATGACTGTTTTGTCAGATTCTGGTGCTACAGAACAAATTTAGAAGTTATCACATGTTTATGCTCTTGTCACTTGCTTATTATAAACCAGCTCAAAGATGTAGATGTTGTTTCACCCTTCTCATACCACGGTTGTAGAACAAATCAAAAAGTAGCAGAGAGATCAGAGTCTTGTGTAAAAGCCATGATTACAAAAGAGAAGAATGTAAAGTGATGCGCAGTAAGGAAAACTGATTATGCAGTCTGCTGTGAGAAATATACTTGAAAATTGTTTATGGTAAGATGTTGCATACCTATATTGACTTGCTTTGGTGAAACTTCTTTTTACCTATTCCAGGCAAGAGTGTTGCTTCAAGTTCAGCAAGATACAGATAACATGAGAGGCAAAATGAAATGACAGAGTAAGAAACGAGGATGAGACAACAGAGGAAAGCATGCTATACATAGAAGTTTAGTCAGGAGATTAACATATATCCTAATTGTTAGCAGGACTTCTTTAAAAACAGTCAAATACTGTTGTATGTTTTTTTCTTTAAACAAGCCAATGAGGTAGCCATGACAGCAGTAGAGAAGAGTTTTTTGCCCAGTATTAAAAGTCATACATTGTGACAGTCTGTAATCATCATCTTCTTTCGGCTGTTCCCATTAGGGTTCACCACAGCAGATCAACTGTTTCCATTTCTTCCTATCCTCTGCATCATGCTCTTGTCACACCAACCACTTGCATGTCCTCTCTCACCACATCCATAAACCTTATCTTAGGCCTTCCTCTTTTCCTGTTACCTGGTAGCTTCATCCTTAGCATCTTTTTCCCAATATACTCAGCATCCCTCCTCAGCACGTATAAACCAACGTAATCTTGCCTCGCTGGCTTTATCTCCAAACTTTCCAACCTGGGCTGACCCTCTAATATACTTATTCCTAATCCTGTCCACCCTCATCACACCCAGTGCAAATCTTAACATCTTTAACTCTGCCACATCCAGCTCAAACTTCTGCCTTTTTGTCAATGCCACTGTCTCTAACCCATATAACATAGCTGGTCTCACTACCCTCTTGTAGACCTTCCCTTTCACTCTTACTGGTACTCATCTGTCACAAATCACTCCTGACACTCTTCTCCACCCACTACATCCTGCCTGTACTCTCTTCTTCACCTCTCTTCCACACTCACCGTTACTCTGAACTATTGACCCCAAATATTTAAACTCATCCACCTTCACCACCTCTACTCCTTGCATCCTCACCATTCCTCTATCCTCCCTCTCATTCACACACATATATTCTGTCTTAGTCCTGCTGACTTTCATTCCTCTTCTCTCTAGAGCATATCTCCATCTCTCCAGGGTGTCCTCCACCTGTTCCCTACTCTCACTACAGATCACAATGTCATCTGCAAACATCATAGTCCATGGGGACTCCTGTCTGATCTCATCTGTCAACCTGTCCATCACCATTGCAAATAAGAAAAGGCTCAGAGCTGATCCTTAATGTAACCCCCACCTCCACCTTAAACGCATCCGTCACTCCCACCGCAGACCTCACCGCTGTGACACTACCCTCGTACATATTCTGTACCACTCTTACATACTTCTCTGACACTCCTGACTTCCTCATACAATACCACAACTCCTCTCTAGGCACTCTGTCATATGCTTTCTCTAAGTCTACAAAAACACAATGCAACTCCTTCTGACCTTCTCTGTACTTCTCCATCAACACTCTCAGAGCAAACATCGCATCTATAGTGCTCTTTCCCAGCATGAAACCATACTGCTGTTCACTAATCATCACGTCCCTTCTTAACTTAGCTTGCACTACTCTTTCCCATAACTTCATGCTGTGACTGATCAATTTAATCCCTCTGTAGTTACTACAGCTCTGCACATCACCCTTATTCTTAAAAATTGGTACAAAAACACTTTTTCTCCATTCCTCAGGCATCCTCTCACTTTCTAAGATTTCATTAAACAATCTGGTTAAAAACTCCACTGCCATTTCACCTAAACACCTCCATGCTTCCACAGGTATGTCATCTGGGCCAGCAGCCTTTCCATTCTTCATTCTCTTCATAGCTATCCTTACTTCCTCCTTGCTAATCCATTGTACTTCATGATTCACTATCCCTACATCATCCAACCTTCTCTCCCTCTCATTCTCTTCATTCACCAACCCCTCAAAGTACTCTTTCCATCTCCTCAACACACTCTCCTCGCTTGTGAGTATGTTTCCCTCATTATCCTTTATCACCTTTACCTGCTGCACATCTTTCCTAGCTCGGTCCCTCTGTCTAGCCAATTGGTACAGGTCCTTTTCTCCCTCCTTAGTGTCCAACCTTTCATACAGCTCTTCATATGCCTTATCCTTAGCCTTTGCCACCTCTCACTTTGCCATGCACCTCTTCTCCTTATACTCCTGCCTAATTTCTTCATTTCTCTGACAATCCCACTTCTTCTTTGCCAACCTCTTTGCCTGTATACTCTTCTGTACTTCCTCATTCCACCACCATGTCTCCTTGTCGTCCTTCCTCTGTCCCGATGTGATACCAAGCACCTTTCTAGCCGTCTCCCTTACTAGTTCTGCTGTAGTTACCCAGCTATTTGGTAACACTTCACTGCCACCCAGTGCCTGTCTTAACTCATCTCTGAACTCCATCTCACAGTTGCCCTTTTTCAATTTCCACTATTTGATCCTTGGTGCTGCCCTCACACTCCTCCTCCCCCTCTTCTTGATCACCAACATCATCCTACAAACCACCATCCTGTGCTACCTAACTACACTTTCTCCGGTCACCACTTTGTGACAGTGTGTAATACACTTGACTAACTTTAAATAACTTTAGTCCAGTCTGTAAGGAATCTCAAAATTGTGTGTGTGATGGAGGGATGATACCATTGTGACATCAAGATATCTGGCACAGATGGGGATTTGAATTCCACTACTAGCAACCAATGTTAAAGGAATAGCAAGAAGATACACAAAAGTCTGTTTCAATAATTCACAAAATACAACCTGGTCCTGAGAGAATAAAGGGAATACCAAGTGCTGGCATAGGTATGGGGTTCCAGCAACCATACGTGGACTGGATTACACGCAGGCCATTTACAGAGCCCAATTTTTGGCCAAGGCCCCCCAGGCCCCTTTCTCACTGCTCTCTTTGTTAATCAGTGCCTTCTAGTGCCATTTTATCCATGGTTTTCTTTCACAGAGTGTATTATTTTCACATACACACACATGTGCGCATGGCAAAATCCTGTAATCCTTCACACCTTTCTTCCTGGTACAGTAGTACAGCCACCACCCCAGAATAGTCAGGGACTTCAGTTACCTGCTGTTTCTAAATTAAGCTAAATGTGAAATCAATTTCACTGACCTTTTTTTCACTGGTACTAGGCCTAAGCAATCTAATGGGAGACTTGCAGCATGGCTTATTAACCAGTGGTAAATAATGATTTCCCTTTTTTCAGATAAATAAAAATGCATATATATTCTTATAATACATAATGAATACAGTCACTAGACCTTAAAGGTTGATAAATTAGTATTACTTAAAGAAAACAATGCAAATACATAATCAAGTATACATACGTTGACAAATAAAACTAAGATCCAGATATCCAAGTTCTCTGTATAGAAACACTGTCCCTAAACAGTCAACAGTTACATAAATTAATAATTAGTACTCACAGATGGGTCTACCACAAACAGAGCAGCACCAGCTCCAACCATAGTTATGTACTATGTTTTTCTTTAGCACCTAATGTTCATCACCTCCTCCTGTTGCTGACCTGGAGAAAAACAAGTAGTTATACCAGTTTTCTTACTTGCTATAGCAACTTCGTGCAACAGTAGGGATTGCTAGAATATTAAGTCTGCTTTCTTCCTGTGACTCAACTCTGATGAAATGAAAGCCATTAAGACCATTATAGGTTGCAGCAATTAACAACTAAAACGAAAGGAAGTTGCTGGTCTTTTATATGTTTTGTTACATTTATAAGAGAAGACAGCAAGCCTGGGAATCCAACATACTTCAGAAGCCATTTTCTGTCACAATTCGGAGCCATGAAAACAACTAATACCAAATGAAAAGGACAAAAGAGAAAAGAAAAAGACAGTTTACATGTTTTAGCTCTTGTACCTTAGCCTGGCATCACAGTTCTCTCCAATTAAGAACCTCAAACAAGCATTCTGAAGGCACCCCTCATGAAACAAAGCTTAAGACAAGGGTGCAGTCTTGTGACATATTACCCCAAATGTTTTGTAGGTAGACCATATGCATTATTATTAACACTACCAAATCCATCTAAGATTTCCCATTCTGTCCACTTGCTGTGTATAACTACTTTAAAGAGTCGTGGCCTGTTACAAATTTCTAAGATCTGTTTCTCAAACTACACCTCATTTGCAAAGTCTACAAACTTGAAATGCATGGAGCGTGCTTGATCTATACTAGGTCTCAAAGCCTAGGAAACCATATTCAGAGATGTTAAATAATTACAACATATCATTAATTTCCATAAACTGCCATATCACATCCTGCTCAACAAGTCCAAATGTAGCTGCTTCATAGACAATGCCATCCATTAATCTATTCTACATAGTTCAGCAACACTTCCTGCAGTCTTATGCTGCCAGATCTTTGGGGTCTACTATCCTGCATTACTTAACACATTAATATATTAAACCTGCTGCAGCAGCCACACATATCCAAGCACATTACATATACAACACAACTTCTTACTCACTCAGTGCCCAAGCTCTGACCTTACTCCTATAATCTTTGGGCTACTGGAACAACTAATACAGCCGTAACTAATTTACTACCACCATCCACAAAGCTTCTATTCATGCATCTCCCCTTTCTGCCTTGTTCCTCCTCCACTTTGTAAATGCTTCACTTACACAACTTTCAACTTCCTCATCCTCATAACCTAACTATAGCTACACTTTCCCTTCCCACCTGTTACATTAAGAAATCCTTCCCCACTACCCTCTTCATGAACATGTGCATATCTCAGTATAACATAATGTCTCTTTACTAGCTTTCATAGTTTTATAGAAAATTCATTATGAAGTGCAAAACCAGTATTAATGTAGAGTTCATAGTGTAGTACAGTGTTATGCAGTAAAAGTGCCTTTACTAGTCTGTACTCCTGCTGTAAGAAGTTTAGCAACATATTGCCAACATTGCACTAATTAATCTTACAACTGTTTTTTTATCATAATTGCATTATTCTTTTCTTAATATAAATTACTAAGCAACCACATTTTTATATTAACTTTTATCCTTTTTACCTGGTTGCAAACCCTGTGTGATGCCCAAAAATGCTCCACTTGGATCAGTTTTCTACCCCAGTCAGTACATGCATAAGTAAGTAAGCCATGGCGAACTTTCTGCTATACAGCTGGGACTGTAACTTCTACAAAGCCTAAATTATGCCCAGACACTCATTCTCTATGGCTGCATAAGACTCCTCTCTGTTTTAAAGTCTGCAGCCCAAATACACAATAGGATCCTCTTTTCCTTCTGAAGAAACATGGATATGTGTAGCATCCATCCCATAGAAGAATTTACCTGAACAGTAAATTCTGGACTATAATTAGGATTGGCTAAGACAGGGAGTTCACTAACAGGTTCCTTGAGCTTTTGAAGTGCCTGCCCACAGATTGATGTCTATTTTCCTGGTAAGGGGAACAGCTATTGTACTATACTAGGAAACAATTTCTTTATAGTATTCTACAGTCCCTAAGAATGCTCTTAACTGTTTCTTGGTAGTAGGAATGAATCATGCCCAAATAGCCTCAGTCTTAGCAGGTTCATCCCTAATCTTTCTACCGCCCACACTGTGACCCAGATAAAATACCTTTACCATGCCCATCTGACACTTGTTAGCCTTGATAGTCAGCCCTGCCCTTTGTAGTCTACCCAGAACTTCCCTGACATGTTCTTTCAGCACTGGCTATACATAGCAATGTTATCCAGATAAGCTCATGCATAATCTCCAGTTCCTGGAAGGATGTGATCTGCCAGCCTCTGGAAAGTTGCTGAGATATTCTTCATAGCACAGGACATTTTTGTTAACCCATACAATTCAAATGGGGTCACAAATGATGACCTCTCCCTGGCTGCAGATGTCAAGGGTACCTACAAGTAATCCTTGGTGGTCAATATTTGTGATTTCAAAAGAGCAAGCATGTTCATACCACAGCAGAACCCCACTGTTTTAGCCTTTGAAAAAGCTGTAGAATGTGAGCTACATCATCTCGGCAAACAATTCAGTTGTGTCAAGTTTTATAACTTAACCAATGAGCAGATTAAAGCTCTGAAAATCTTAACTGGCAATAATGATCTGGTTACAAAAAGTAACGATAAAGGTGGAAGGATTGTGGTGACGGACACAGTCTATTACATTCAAGCTATGCAGCAACTTCTAAGCTCTGAAGATTATATCACTATAAGTAGATGTGAACTTAATTTAATAACTTCAGACATAATGCACATCTTGGAAGGTATGCACATAGACCAATGCAACACCATAGAGCTGGTAACAATATTTCAACTGATAACTCTAATGTACGAGTAATCTACTGCTTACCATAAATCCATCACCTCCCCACCTATGCGGCCCATTGTTTCTGCTCGCAGATAGGCTATGGAGTCCATATCAAAATATCTGGATACCAAACTGAAAGTAAATTTATCAGGAATTGGTACTGTCCTCAAGAACATGGCTGACTTTCTACATCAACTTTCGTTATGGTTAACTACCAATACCAATAATGACTTTTATTTTGTAACACTGGATGTGGACTCCCTATTTATAGTTATTCCAAATGATATTAGCATTAAATCTATCAAGGACTACCTTCTTGAATTTTCAGATTATACAGCAGCTAAAATAGATGATATTCCTTTGGTCTTAACTAACAATGTATTCCTTTTTCAAAGACAACTCTATAAGCAGGTTAGGGGCATAGTGATGGGTACCCCAGTTGCAAACACTTATGGCAACATTGTAATGTATCAGTGGGGAAAAAGAGTTTATACTTCACAACAATCCTTATACTTACAAAGTTAATTTTTATAAATGCTTAGTTGATGACTTCTTTCTCATTTGGAGAGGTACACCATCAGAATTTCATGAGTTTGAGCTATACATCTTTAATACTACTAATGTTTTACATTTTAAAAGTAAAATATCAGATGTTCTGTAGTCCTATCTCGCCTTCATTCTTATATATGGGTTCGGAGCCGATCCCCTGCTCCGACTCTGCCTATTACAAGTCTCTTAGTTGGCTCGTGGCTAGGTAGGTATCCCATAGTGCACTAGTACAATCCCCAGATCTTGTTTGCCGCTTCTACGAGTTCAGAAGTACTTCTTGCTTGACCGTGGCTAAGTTCAAAACCTTTTTCATTATTATTCATTTTTACTGATATTTTAGCTAATTTTACTTAATATTAGTGTTAGTTATTATATAGATAGTGTTTAAAAGCATTTTCCCTATTTAGTTAGTTTTTTGAGAACTTGTTGAGGTCCGGCGTCGGTTGCTGCCACCTCTTCCCTGACGTCAGTGCACCAGGGGTATAAAGGATGCAGCCGACGCCATTTTCTTCAGTATTTCTTGCCGTGCGGTGCCCGAAGCATAAGCAGTTCACAAGTGCCAGTCGGCCGACTCCTGAGATTTTCGTGTTCGAATTTCAGATCTGAAGTCTTCATTAAAAGCTAAGTACCCTATTGAGGAAACTTTTTTCTTTCTCCAGACCGATGTCAGAAAAAGTTAATAATTGTATTTCTTGTGGGAAGCAAATACCTCATAAGGACTTTCATTCTTACTGTATTCCTTGCCTAGGCCCTGACCACAACGTTGCTAGTTGTTAGTTTTGTGCTAGATTTAACCAATGCACTATTAAGCGTCGGTACGATTTTGCATTACACTATTTTGGCAGAAGATTTAATTATACCATGTCGTCGGATAGCCATCCGACTCCCTGAATTCACAAGAAATGCAAAGAAAAAGAGAAGGACAGGCATCCGAGGTCCAAAACCGACGACGAAGCTTCTTCTAAGCCAGTCGCCGGTTCGCTGGTTCTCAGTGAGGTGCCTTCGCAGCCCCCGACGCCCGCTACTTTAGACCCGCAGGCCGCTACCGACTCCCACGTGGAGTCGCCTAGGCCGCTGGAAGGTCAAAGTATTGAACCTTCGAAGACTATTCCCTCAGATGGGTCTGGAGCCGCTGAGCAGGCATCGGTTTCTGAGGGTGTTTTCAGACCAAATTAATTATACATTAAAACCACTTCAGCTTCAAAGGCAAAGACTAAAGCGCCCTTAAAGACAAGGAAATAAGTACAACAGCCTCATGGATAGGCCTCCATGCCAAAAAAACAGATGCTCAAAATGGCCGAAGACCTAATTACTTTGATCAGGGGTTCCCATCCCCCTCCTGATAAAAGGCCTAGGCAAGAGACAGAATATGAATCTTCAGATCAGGTTTCCATTTCATCTGATTCCTCTTCTGATCAGGAATACTCTCTTCCTCCCTATGAGGATTCTGATGCTGAAGAATCTATCCCTTCAGCCTGTCCTCCTGAGGATTATTCTTTTGGGGAAACCGTGCATACCATGAGGGAGAATTTCCACTGGGAGAGCCAAGATTTTTCAGAATCTAAGAAAAGGCTCAGAGACTTCCTTTTACTACCACAACACAGGCTTCTAGCTATTCCACCTGTGTTAGACATTGTTGATGATGTATTTTCATAGTCCAGTCTGACCCCTGACTCCTTACCTCCAGCTCCTGTTAAGCCGGACAGGTACTTCAGAGTCCCTGACTCTCATAAATTCCTTTTCAAAAACCCTGCTGCTGACCCAGAAACTATCTCTCAGGGTCCTAAAGGAGTCAAGGCTTCCGCTGCAAAAAACCCTACCCCCTCTGACAGGGATTCTAGGGCATTGGACAGATGAGGAAAACAGATATACACTTCTGCAACCTTGGCTATAAGGGCTTTAAATTGTCAGTTTCATATGCTCAAATATCAGCAATATATTATGTCACTGCTTAAACAGAAAATGTTGACTGATTCTGAATGTGCAGAAAACAAAGAAATGCAGGATTTATTGCATGCAGCTGAACAAGTTGGAAAGCATACTTTGCAATGTGTTTTTGATTCTTTGGAGGCCTCCTGCAGAGCCGCTGTGACGGGCTCTGTCATCAGGAGACATGCTTGGTTAAAGGAACAAACTCTGCCTGATCATGTCAAAGCAAAATTATTAGATGCCCCATCACAGCATGATACTTTGTTTGGTGTTAAAGAAAATGGAGGACAAAGCTAAATCTATGCAAACGGTTAAGGATTTTTTTACAAGTTCAGCCTCCAAGATTTAGCAGGCACTGGCCTACAAAGAATTGGTCCTTTCCAGTGTCAGACAGACCACAAAGGGGCAGATGCAGACACCCAAGAGGCAGATCCCAGCCCCAAGGCTCGTACAGGTCTAAACAATGGGGTGCTTCTACCTCCAAAAGTGGAGAAGACAAATCACAACCATACAGGAAACAGTCCCAATGACTTTCCCCTGCCTGCACCAAGCACTTATCTTCTGGCAGCACCTTTAGGGGGAAAACTAGCACTTTTTTCTCAAAACTGGCACATAATAACCCAGGAAAAATGGGTCTTAGACATAGTGTCACAAGGCTACAAGTTTCACTTCCATACCCTGCCAAGGACAAACGGTTGGCCAGACCTGCCAAAACATCAATGGGCAGAGGTACAAAAGCAAGTCTCATCACTCATGGACATGGAGGCCATTCAGCAAGTACTAGAGCAAGAGCAGGGACAAGGATTTTATTCAAGACTGTTTTTGGTACCAAGAAAGGACAATACCTGTAGACCAATACTGGACCTGTCTATTCTAAACACATTTCTGGATATACCAAAATTCAAAATGTTGACTCTACAGCAACTTCTGCCCATGCTGGGCAAGAAGGCTTGGCTGGTGACTTTAGACCTAAAAGAGGCATACCTGCATGTCCCAATCAGACAAACATGCAGAAGATACCTCAGATTCAAAGCTGGCTCAGTGCACTACCAATTCTCTGCACTGCACTTTGGCTTATCTACTGTACCCAGGGTCTTCACAAAGTGCCTGGCACCAGTAATTGCATTCTGTAGACAAAGAGGAATACAACTATATCCTTACTTGGATGACTGCCTCATTCAAGCAGAGAACAAGGACATTCTACTACAGCATCTGACGTTTGTAAAGAGATTTCTAACAGGCCTAGGGTACACAGTCAATGAAAAGAAATCAAAACTAGTACCCTCTCAAGAGATAATACTCCTGGGTGCAAGCTTAAATACAACTGCCTAGATGGCTTATCTCATGCCAGACCAACAAAGGCAACTGACTACTTATTTCAACCTGTTGACAACAAAGGCCCAGTTATCTGCAAGAAAAATTCTGCAGGCTTTGGGCTTCATGGCATCTTGCATTCTACTAATTCCATATGCGAGACTGCATATGAGGAAACTTCAATGGTATCTAAAAAGTGTTTGGACACAACATTGCCACAGCCTGGAAACTAGAATTACCCTCATTCCCTGCCTGCAAAAGGAGTTTCGGTGGTGGGTGAAGGCTTGTCACCAGAACAAGGGACAGCCATTCACTTTACCCCCAGCCAGGCAGACATTAACAACGGATGCATCAGATTATGCCTGGGGGGTCCACATGGCAGGAAGATGTATTCAAGGAACATGGTCCGCAAACCAGATGCATCTACATATCAATCAAAAAGAGATGCTAGCTGTCCAGGATGCCCTGACAGCCTTCAAGGACCTACTTCATCCGGGACAACTACTGATAAAGACAGACAACACCACAATCATGTGGTATATAAACAAGCAGGGAGGCACTCATTCTTACCCCCTCTGCAGACAAGCCATGACTCTGTGGGACACAGCTTTGATTTACCAGGTACATCTGCAGGCACAATTCCTGCCAGGAAAGATAAATACTCTGGGAGACAAACTAAGCAGAAACCTCATGGATCCGCACAAGTGGAAATTGGATCCACAAGTCTTCAGCATGATAACAAGGAAATGGGGATGCCCGGATATAGATCTATTTGCCTCTCCTCACAACTACCAACTGAAAAGATTCTGCACAAGTACTTATCACAGACAAGCATGGAAAGTGGATGCCCTCTCTTTCAGCTGGAAAAGCTTAACAGTATATGCCTTTCCTCCACTGCTTCTCCTCCCCAAGGTACTCCTAAAGGTCAGACAAGAGAAGCCAAAAATGATACTGATTGCCCCAGACTGGCCCCGCCAGCACTGGTACCCAATCCTAAGGAGCTTGTCTCAATGCCCGGCTTGGACCTTGCCTCAAATACCTCATCTACTATCCCAACAAAATAATCAGATCCTGCACAGCCAATTAAAGACCTTAAATCTGGCAGCATGGCAGATAATGTAGTAATACAAAATGCGCCTCTCACTAAAGCTGTAATGGATGTCATTTTGGAGGCCAGAAGGCCTAGTACCGGAAAATCTTATGCTGGAAAATGGAAGAGATTCTGTGCTTGGAACCAGGCACAAGGAATTGACACAGCTGTACCAAATATTCCTCAGATTTTGCAGTAATTAACTGAGATGTTGGACAAAGGCCTATCTTTTTCATCAATCAGAATTCATGCCTCTGCCATTTCGGCTCGTTACAATACAGAGCCACCAATCTTTTCTCATCCACTGTTAAGGCAGTACCTCAGAAGAGCCAAAAACTTAAGGCCTCCAAGGAGATCACCAATACCTGCATGGAACCTCAATTATGTTTTGGAAAAACTCACCCTGACTCCTTTTGAGCCAGCCGCTACAGCTGATATTAAGTTTTTATCTTGGAAAACAGCTCTGCTCCTAGCAATGACCTCTGCAAGACGTGTTTCAGAGCTACAGGCACTCATGGCTGTGGAACCTTTTATCATTTTTATCCAGACGGTTTCTCTGAGGACAAACCCGACATTTATGCCTAAGGTAGTGTCCAGTGTGGCCCTTAACCAAACTATTCATCTGCCTACCTTTTTTTCCAAACCCACAGAATAAGGAGGAGAGAATTCTGGATTCTTTGGACATACACAGACAGCCATGCTTCTACCTGAACAGAACCAAAGCTTTCAGAAAGAGCAACTACTAGTGGCAAATGCTGCAGGATCACAAGTAAAGGCTATCTCAAAGCAGACTATTTCAAAGTGGATAGGCCACTGTATCCGTTTCTGCTATTCACAACATGGCAAGCCAGTGTCTAAGGACATTAGGCCACATTCAACCAGAGCAGCAGCCACTTCAGCAGCCTTCCTCTGGGGAGTACCAACCAAAGACATTTTAGAGGCTGCAACCTGGAGTTCAGTGCACACCTTTACAAAGCACTATCATTTACCACTCTACTCTAAATCAAGGGCAGGCTTTGCCACTGCAGTTCTGCAGAGCCTCATAGCCGCTCCTAATTCTATTTAGCTCCAGCCTCCCAACCTTAGCTTTGGGATTCAACCCAAGTGTAATGACTGCAACAGTGAAACACAAAGAACATAGTACAGTTGTGTACACTTACCATAAATGTAGATGTTCGAGTGTATTCACTGTTGCAGTCCAGGTTAACCACCCACCATCCCCCATATCTTTGCTGCAATTTATCTGCTCTTCTCTAACCTATACAACCTATGTGGTGTATTTGCTTATAGATGAAGGTATTATATATATTTTGGTGCATGCATGTTTTATTGGCATATTTTTAGCCTACCCTTTGGGGGGCACCTGACATCTGGGGCAAGCAAAACTGAAGAAAATGGTGTCAGCTGCATCTTTTATACCTCTGGCGCACTGACGTCAGGGAAGAGGTGACAGCAACCGACGCCAGACCTAGACTTTGGAATTCAGGCTGCCAGCAGGATAACCCAAGTGTAATGACTGCAACAGTGAATACACTCGGAACATCTACATTTATGGTAAGTGTACACAACTGTACTTTCCAGCTCCTCTTGTAGCTGTCTTGGAGCCGAGTTCCACTCCCGACACCTTCGGTGCCGTCTGTGGTGTCTAGGAGCTGAAGCTCACCGGTCTGCCCCGACAGGGACACTTAGACTCGAACCTCTTCAGTGCCGAGTCTCCCTCTCAGTGCGTCAGCTAGGGTGAGCTCGGACCCTACATCCATCTTGGAGCCGATCTCTCTGGAGCCAAGGACTACCTCTGTTTCCTCGGAACTGGGGCTGTCTTCAGAGCCAGAGAGATCTGCTTTCATGATGATGAGGAGTGTGCTGTCTCACTCATCAGCTCTGTGCAAGGGTACCAATACTTTTCCCCCTCAAGCACCAACCTCGGTCTCAGCACCTTCTCTCTCGACAGCAGAGACCTGTGGCCTCAGGAGCCCCCCTTGGTTGGCCCCCAGTCTTCTGAGACCTCACCAGAATACCCTTCTGAGGAGTCCCCTTGGAAGAGGACATGCAAGAAGAAGCATGTAGACTCCCCGGATGAGTCCATCACTTCAGACACTGACCTTGAGGAGTCAGAAGGGTCCCCCTAGTCGACCTCTGATGATGTCTCCTTTGTAGACATCTTAGAGATCCTAAAGCAGAGAGACGGCTGGCCCACTGTCACCCCTTCTGATGAGCAGTCAGTGTACCTGAAGGCTTTCGGGTCTCAACCTTCAGCCTCTTGGGTGTCTCCACCTTTTGACGAATTCTTAGACCTGGTTAGTCAAAAGATGTGACAGACTCCTGATGCCGTGGAGCCAGTCCCCAGAAGACCCAATAAATTTCTCTCTGCCCTAAAAAAGAAAAGAGTATTTGTCCAAGGGTGTGCCTGTAGATGCCATGGTGGTGGTGGTGGCGGCCACTAAGAAGGAGCTAGTGGAGACTTCTTCATCTGTCCATCCACCAAACAAGGAGTCTCGAACGATGGATAGATATGGGAAGCGTATCTTTTCTTCAATGGCTTTTATCCTCAGATCGCTGAACTATCTCACACATTGTATTAGGCTTCAGAGAGATCTCCTCAAGGAGTTAGGAGATACTCTTCAAGGTACATCTACTGAAGGAGTCGCTGAGAAGATGACTGCTCAGTTGTCCACCTTAAATTCCATTGTGAACACCTCCATGAGGCTGATCTATGCAGCTGACAGAGAGAGCAGGGCAGCGGGTTCAGGAGTTTCCCTTAGGAGACACTCCTGGATGTGCTTATGTAATTTTGTGGAGCCTTTCAAGTCTACATTTCCCAACGTCCCCTTTGACGGTTCTTCATTGTTTGGACCTAAGGTAAAAGATACACTCACCAGGTGCGAACAAGAAGGGAAAACTCTCTCTGCCGTGGGAGTATGTTTTACCGTTCCTTTTAGACCATATCCCAAGGGTCAGAGAGGTGGTAAGATGTGGTTCAAGATGTCCCAGAGATTTTTCCTGGATGCACAGGGTGATTCCTCCTTCAGAATCAGAGGAGGAGGAGCTAATGGTAGACCTCGTCCTAGAGGCAGGGGGGTCCACAAAACCAGGGTGGCCGCAATTCTTTTTGTGGCCGTCCCTATCAGCGCTCCTTATGTGGGGCCCGGCTGCGCTTCTCTGGAGCCAGTCAGGGGTCACCTATCTTTGTATCCAGAAGCCTGGCTAGACATCAATCAAGACAAATGGGTACAAAGAATAATCACAAGAGGTTACTCCATACTCTTGTTCTCTTCTACCCCACACTCCCAAGAAGATCCCAGATGTTCCACCCAATCACAGGTATCAAGCAACTGTAGAAGTGCAACAGCTGCTTGCAAAGAGAGTCATCCAAACCATCCCCGCAGACCAGATAGGATTCGGAACTTACTCCAGATTCTTTTTAGTGCCAAAACGTACAGGAGACTGGAGACCCATCTTGGACCTCAGCAAACTAAATGAATCTATAAAGAAGGCCAAGTTTTGGATGGTGACACTGCAGTCCATACTCCCTCTGTTAGGAAAAAACAATTGGATGTGCTCCATAAACCTCCAAGATGCGTACTTCCATATAAAAATGGACAGAGCATCGAGGAGTCATTTACGCATCTGGCTGGGAGCCAGTCATCAATTTCATGCTCTGACCTTTGGTCTCACCACAGCCCCCAGGGTGTTCACCAAATGTATGGCAGTAGTGACAGCTCACCTGAGACATTGAGGATTCCAAGTGTTTCCATACCTGGACGACTGGCTCCTGACCACCACCACCAGGCACCTATTCCTACAAACCAGAGATTCAACCATCCAGCAATGTTCCCAGCTGGGGATTACAATAAATTGGGAAAAGTCTGCCTTATTGCCCTCTTAATTTGTGACTTTTATATGTGCAGAAATAGTTGCCATGCTTAGCTCGTCTACCTGCAGACAGAATTCAAAAACCTCAGGCAACAAATTCTCAATCTACTTCCTCTACAAAAAGTCAAGGCAAAGACAGTGCTGAAACTCTTAGGGACCATGGCCTCTACCATAACACTAGTCCCTCTAGCCAGATTCCATATGCAAATTCCCCAATGGCTTCTATCTTCCCAGTGGTCCTTTCAACAACTGCCTCTATTGCACCACATCAGTCTTGCAAAAAGGACCTTCGTTGGTGAATTCAACCCGACCAGCTGACAACAGGCATTCCATTTCTTCCTCACCCAACCCATTGCTACTGTGACCACGGATGCCTCACAGATAGGGTGGGGGGGGGGCATTATCTTGGCAGGACTGTTCAAGGCACATGGCAAGATCACAAGACACACCTTCATATCAGTGTACTAGAGATGAGAGCAGTGCTTCTACCATTGTAAGCACTTCATGACTTTCTTCCTCTAGGGACGATAGCAATCCAATCGGACAATATGTCAGTGGTATGGTATTGGTATCTAAACAAGCAAGGAGGAACCAGATCTTACCCCCTTTGTCGAGAGGCTCTTCATGTTTGGAAGTGGGCGATATCTTCCCAACGCTTTCTAGTATCAATGCATATCCCGGGGATAACCAATGTGATAACTGACAAGCTCAGCAGGGCAATCTTGATACCTCACAAGTGGTCTCTGAATCAGGAAATAGTGGAACATATCTTCTGCAAATGGAGACAGCCTTGCTGCAATCTCTTTGCCAGTCCAATCAACACCAAATGCAGCAGCTACTACTCCCTCATCCCCCCTCGGGGGAGTCACTGAGAGACCCACTTGTTCACGATTGGCCCTTGGGACTCCTTTATGCATTCCCTCCCTTTCCACTCGTATCCAAAGTGATACAGAAAGCAAAGTTATTGGGAAGTAAAATGATTCTTATCACTCCTTACAGGCCTCGCCAGATTTGGTTCCCCTTTCTCGGGCCTCATCTACTAGATGATCCATGGACTCTCGACCCAGTGCCAGACCTCTTGACAATCATGTCAGACTCCCTTCACCCCTGCCTTTACACCCTCAACTTGACAGCGTGGCTGCTCCACTTCCATCCTTAGTCAAGCTTCATGATTTTTCACCTGCTGCATCCTTACATTTTCATATAAACCTAAAAGTTATACACTAGCAAATGGAGAAAGATTTCTATCTGGGCTAAAGAAAGAAATGTAGATCCTTACATAGCATCCATCCCTATGGTTTTAGAATTTTTGCCTGAACTTTTCCATCAGGGATCAGTTGCTGCCACAATTAGGGTCTAGTTGGCAGCGATATCTAACTTTCTTTTGGGACTACATGAATCTAACCTTATGTCCCACAGATTATGTAAAACCTTCCTTAAAGGCACTACTTTACTGAGACCTCCCTTTCAGGAACCTGTATTTCCTTGGGAACTAAACTTCATTCTGTCCAAACTAACTTCCCTGCCTTTTGAACCCGCACATTCATGTCTATTGAAGTTTCTGTTTTGGAAGACTTTGTTTCTAGTAGCCATCACATTAGCTAGTATCAGAGTTACAAGCACTGTCAATTAAGCCTCCTTATTTGGTTTTCCACAAAGACAGAGTTTCCCTTCGTACAAATCCTTCTTTTACCCTAAAGTTTGCTCTCAGACTAATTTAAACCAAACCATAGAATTACCTGTATAGGTTGGTACTTGGTACTAGGCTATCAGCCCTAGGGCCTATACAAGCCTAGCCATAACAATTCCCTGGCTATTTCTTCCCACACTATTTACTTCCCTGGACCCCTGTCTAGGAGGGCAACCAGACATGATCCCCAGGGTGAATTTCCTTTCTCCCATCCAATCGTCAAGGTTCCTTTTGAAGAGGGCCAAAGAGGCACTCTGCTTGACATGTATGGGCAGTCTATTCCAGAGTCTGGGGAGTCTTTGGGTCAGGAACCTATCCCTCCAGCATGTTTTGTTTATTGTGATGACAAGGTTTAGATCCCTGGAGCATGTGGCTCTGAGTGATGGGGATTTCTTTAAGTGTAGCATGTCCAACAGCTCTGGGTTTGACATGGCCTTGTATGTTAAGCAGAGATCACCTTGAAGTAGATGATATGTGACAGAGTATAGCTGGAGTTTTTTAAGGAGGTCAGCGTAGGGCATCTGCTTTAGGCCTGTGATTCTTTTAGTGAGTGTATTTCTGTGGCCTTTCCAGTTTTTGCAGATGCCTTGAGAGGTACATACCAAATGGGGCATTGTATTCTATAATGGGTCTAATGAGGTATGAGTACAGTGGGACAATGACCTCCTTTTTTCTGGATGAAAAGCCCTTAGTGATTAGGTGTGCCACATAGAAGGATTTCCTAACTGTTGTGGCGATGTGGTTATCGAAGGTGAGACCACTGTCCACCTGTGTCCCTAAGTCTCTTATCACACTTTCAGTGTTTAATGTACTGCCACCTATATGGTAATTCACGGGTACATGTTTTTTCCCAAAGGGGATAACTATACATTTCTTGGCATTGAGCTTGAGCCCATGGCTCTGGCACCAAGCATCTGTTTCTGTAAGGCCCTTTTGTAGAGTATCCACATCATTTGGGGATTCAATAATGGCTCCCAGTTTGCAGTCATCTGCGAACTTTGTTAGCCAGAGTCCCTTAGTGTTGGCCTGTATTTCAGAGAAGTAGATGCCAAACAATAGCGGTCCCAGGACTGAACCCTGAGGTACTCCACTTGTCACTTGTCTGGAGCTGGATTTGGAGTTGGCTACTTTAACAGTATGGGTTCTATCAGTAAGCCAATTAGCAACCCATTGGGTGACGTAGGGATTAATGCCCAGCTTAGTAAGTTTATCTATGATTCTAGAGTGGGGATGGTGTCAAAGGCCTTGGCAAGGTCTAGATAGGCTGTGTGAACCACCTTACCCTTGTCCATGGCTCTGGAGACTGATTCAAAGAAGTCAATCAGGTTCAGGAGACAAGATCGGCCCTTCACGAACACAAACTGCATGGGGTCCAGTGTTTGGAGGTTGCCAATGTCTTAGTTTATAAGTTCCATGATAATACGCTCCATGGCCTTGCAGATAAGGCTCGTCAGACTGATGGGATGGTAGTTTCCAGGATCCAAGGTGGATCCCCCCTTGTGGAGTGGGATAACTGTAGCTCTGTGCCACTCAGTGGGCATGAAACCTGAGGTGAGGCTATGATTAAACATGACACTTAGGTGAGGTGCGATTTCATATTGTAGTTCATGTAGTACACAGCCCAGGATGTCATCTGGTCCCATGGATGCTGCATTCTTAGCTTTGGAGAGTGCAGTTTTTACCTGTGTGGCCGTTATTACCAGAATTTGGCAATCTTCCGGTACTGAGATGGGCCATTTAGGGGGTGAGAGGGGGGTGAAGTTGGCACTGAATCGATCTGCCAGGATATTGGCAATATCCTTGGGATCAGTATATTTAATGCCATTCTGTTTTAGCTCAGAGCAGATCTAAGCATTGCCATTTAGATTCTTGACATAGTTATAGAATGCCTTGTGATTGTCTTTGGAATCTTTGGCAATTTTATTTTCGTAACTAGCTTTGGAGGATTTTATAAGGGATCTCAATTTCTTACTGAGGCTGGTAAGGGAGTTTTTTGCATCCTGGGATTTTCCTCTTTTCTGCAACAGTTTATTCCTTTTGTTGTAAAGTTTGTTTATGGCAGGGGATCACCAGATTGGCTTCCTTTTTTTGGATGAGAGCATCTTGGTTCTGTTTGGGATGGCACGATTCATGCATGAGTGGATGTGCTCGTACAGTGCCTTAGTGTAGGATTCAGCAGTTGAACTTTCAGTTCCCGTCTGCGTGGGTGTCATGAAGTTTGTCACTTCTGACTTGAGTAGCATGAAGTTGGCTTTGGAGAAGTTTTTTATGGAGGTTTCCTTACTGGGGGGTGGGGGTGGGATGTGGATGTTAAGGGTGATTAGCGTATGGTCAGACCTGACTAACGAAGGGGTGACCATAGGTGCGGAGCATCGATTTCCCGTGTTGGTAATGACCAGGTCTAGGATATTGGAACCCCTGGTGGGACTATGGATTAGTTGATCCAGGGCATTAGAATTTATGAATTCCAAGAACCGTTGGGCAAAGGTGTTGGTACACAAGTAGTTTTCCCAGTTAATGGCAGGGTAGTTAAAATCACCCAGTATTAGGGTGTTTGGTTCTATCTTAATATTTTCCAGTATGTTTAGAAAGGTGTAGTGAGAATCTTGGGGCATGGTGGGGGATCTGTAGCAAGCTACAATTTGGATTGCAGTCTTACCTAGTGTTAGTTGCACCTGGAGAATTTTAGATGCATTGTGTTGGGAAACTAGCCTGGTGGTGTGAATATCCTTGGTGAATATTGACACTCCTCCACCTTTAGTGTTTCGGTCCTGGTTTGGTGGCCGAAAAGTGTGGTAAGAGTTGTAGCCTGGTATTGCAGGGGTGCTTTCTGGAGCCTTGAACCAGGTCTCAGTTACTGCACAGATATCGATGTTCTCCATTTTTAGGAGTGCCTCAAGAGAGTGCATTTTGAGGTTTAGACTTCTAGCATTGAGTAGCATTACCTTCAGGTTTTGCATACTTGTACCTGTTACGGTGGTGGTTTTGTCCTTTGAACTTTGCCTAAAAAAGGCACTATAGGGGTGGCAAGAGCCTTAGCAAGTAACCTGAATCCCAGCGGCGACAGGTACAGACCATCTCTGGCGAAGCATCGTGGTCTGTCGATCATGTCGTCCCAGTATTTTTCCCTAATCATTCCAGCCTGCAGAATACAACTTTCATCAACTTGATGTTCACAGGCAGTTACAGTTCTACCTTCACAGGACTAGAACTCAGAAAGTAAGATCAATAGTTTGTATCCTTTTCTGAATCTAGAATAGGTCTGCCAGTCTCTAAAGTAACCCTATCTAATTAGATTTCGAGCTGTATTTCCTTCATTTACTCTTCCAGTGGAAAGACTCTACCATTCAAGATTAAGGCTCATTCTACAAAATCCCAGTCTGCATCTGTTGCCTTCCAAGCCAGTTCCAGTTGACAGTATCTGTGCAGCAGCAGCAGCTTGGGCTACCCCTCATACCTTTATTACTCATTACAAATTGGGTCTGACCTCAAGGGGTAGAGCCTCCTTTGGCTGCATGGTACTCAGCAGTATATTCCTGTGAGCCACCCAAGAATAAGGTGCTAGGGACGCTGTCCCATATGTAAGAATGAAGGTGAGATAATACTACAGAACATAAAGAAGTTATGTACTCACCATAACATTCCATGTTTGTAGTCCATCTTGCCCTTCATTCTTATAAACACACCCACCTACCCCCATCCTGGAGGATCTGGAGACAGGATAGTGTTACCTTTGGTAGGGTGGAGACCTTTCATTATTGTTGTTCTTTCTGGATAATCTTATTTCTAGCCTTCTATAGTCTAGCAGCAAACAAGATCTGGGGATTGTTCTAGTGCACTGTGGGATACCTACCTAGTCACGAGCCAACTAAGAGACTTTGAGCTTTGTAATAGGCTGAGTCGGAGCCAAGGATCGGCTCTGAACCCATATATAAGAATGACGGGCGAGATGGACTACAAACATGGAACATTATGGTGAGTACATAACTTCTTTTTTCCCCAAGTTATATTTTTGGATGTAACCCTTAATAAACTTTTATCTGGGGAATAGGAACTACACTCCACAAGAAACCTGTCAAGAGGAATACATACTTACGTAGAACCAGTATGCACCCTCCTCATGTATATGATAACATAAATAATAATCAGTTGACAAGGGTAGAGAGACTAAACACTGATCATAACACCATGCTTACACAAATGCAAACTATGGCTAATGATTTTGCCAACAGGGAATTACAAAATTAATGATGTCAACAATATTAAAAATTACATCCTAACAAATGAGATATGGATTATAAACCCCTCCCCCTTTTTTTTACAGCATTTCACAGTAAGAATCTAGTACACAACATAAGCAGAAACCTAGATATAGATACACTCTTATGTATAATAGGAACATGTCCAGGAAGCCGTCTAGCTTATCAGTGGGAGTGGTAAGCACTATGTAACCTGTCTACCACAAGAGTGGTTTCTGGCACAGAAATTGTAGTTTATTGGCAGTTTTTCCATCGCTTTCAACCTTCTGGTTTAAAAGCCCGCATTTGCACTTGTTTCCCACCTTTCCTGTAACTAGTTTAGTCCAAATACAGATTTGCTTGTATCCGGGACTGCTTGTAAGCTTCTGAGCCAAAACAAATAACGCTTGTTTGCTGCATTTCCTGTAACTAGTCTAGTCCAGATATATATTTCCTATATCCAGGACTGTTTTGTAAGCTTCTGAGCCCCCCCAAGCCTGTCTGTGTTGGAGGAAGCCTGCAAGCTTATCAGTGGGAGTGGTAAGCACAAGGTAACCTATCTACCACATAAGGAGTGGTTTCTGGTCCAGAAATTGTAGTTATTGGCCGTTCGGTCAGTTTTTCCATCTCTCTGAACGTCCTGATTTAAAAACCCGCATTTGCACTTGTTCCCCTCTTCCTTTAACTAGTCTAGTCCAGATACAGATTTGCTGTATTCAGGACTGTTTGTAACCTCATGAGCCTCCCAAGCCTTTGCGTGTTGGAGGGAAGCCTTCTAGCTTATCAGTGGGAGTGGTAAGCACAAGGTAACCTATCTACCACATAAGGAGTGGTTCTGGCCCAGAAATTTTAGTTATTGGCTGTTTGGACAGTTTTTCCCATCTCTCTCAACTTTGATTTAAAAGCCCGCATTTGCACTTGTTTCCACCCTTTCCTGTAAAGAGTCTAGTCTAGATACAGATTTGCTGTATCCAGGACTGTTTGTAAGCTCCTGAGGCCCCAAAGCCTTTCTGTGTTGGAAGGAAGCCTTCTAGCTTATCAGTGGGAGTGGTAAGTACTAGGTAACCTATCTACCACATAAGGAGTGGTTTCTGTTCCAGAAATTTTAGTTAATGGCCGTTTGGGCAATTTTTCCATCTCTCTCAACTTTCTGATTTAAAAGCCACATTTGCACTTGTTTTTTTCCTGTGAATAGTCTACTTCAGATACAGATTCTTGGTTCTAGCACTTGAATTTGCTTATTCGGGCTCAACACTTGTTCAGAACTTGTTTTAAGCACTAAAGAAGCTATACATTACTACAGCACTTAACCTTCCTCATTACCTAGTGGAAAACAGTTTTTGTACTTACTTTCCTCACTTGCTTAGAGAAAAACAGCTCTTGTAATCACTTTCCTCACTTGTCTAGAGGAAAATAGTTTTTTTATTCAGGCATGTCCAAGGGTCAGCTCCCAGTGCTCTCTCCTGTCTATCTGATGAATTTGGGCATCTTGGGGCAATGTAGCAATTGCCTCATGTACACAGACAACCCACTCCTCCTACCACCCAACACTACAACCTGTGAGAAATGCACTTATCTAGCCAATAAAACTGGAGGTAAAGCTCTCTCCATCCAAGACTGAACTTGACAGTCAAGAGGAGAAGGTAAACACTTGCACCACACCACACTCATTACATAGTCCCACTAAACCTACACCACCAACATCCACACATAGAAACACAAAAACATTCATGGAGGCTCTCAATAATAATCTGCTCAAGCAACAGAGACCTCCAAAGCAGAAACACAATCAACCTCCACCCCCCCAACACAACCCAAATGACACATATCACACAGACTCAGTGTGCCACTCAACCACAGCCCATAAGGCGAAACAACGTACCCAACACACTAGTCATAGGTGATTCCATAGTCGGGCATACTGATGTCCAACTCACCAGGCTAAACAAGGTGAAGGTTACTGTCAGCTGCCTGTCGGGTGCCAGGATCCGCCACATAACCCATGTACTCAGGTCACTCCAAAACAAATACAAATATGACTCTGTCATTGCCCATGTTGGAGTGAATGACCTGAGATGTACCTCAGTGAACTACATGAAAAGAGACATGGAAGAGCTCTCCGATCTTGTAGCCCAGGCACATATGACCCTAGCCCTGAGTAGCATACTGCCATCACCCAGAATGATACCGCAGTACAAGGACAAAATGATTGACTTCAACAATTGGCTAAGCTTCTGGTGTCATTCTAAGGGGATCCAGTATCTGTCTGCCTGGGACGACATGGTCGACAGACCACGATGCTTTGCCAGAGATGGTCTGCATCTGTCAGCCCTGGGATTCCAGATACTGGCTAAGGCTCTTGCCACCCTTATAGTGCCTTTTTAGGCAAGGTTCAAATGACAAATTCACCACCGTAACAGGAACAGGCAAGCAAAAATGCTACTCAGTGCTAGAAGTCTAAATCTCAAACTGCACTCCCTCGAGGCACTCCTTAAAATGGAGAACATCAATATCTATGCAATGACTGAGACCTGGTTCACGGCTCCAGAGTGCTCCCCTGCATTACCAGGCTATAACTCATACCACACTTTTTGTCCATCTAACCTGGACCAGAACACCAAAGGCGGAGGTGTGTCCATATTCATTAAGGATATCCATACCTCCAGGCTAGTTGTTCAGCATAATGCATCCGGGGTTATCCAAGTGCAATGAACTCTGGGCAAAACTGCAATCCAAATTGTAGCTTGATCCAGATCCCCCACCATGCCCCAGGATTCCCACTCCTCTTTTATTGATATACTGGAAAATATTAGGGCTCAACCAAACACCCTAATGATGGGTGATTTCAACTACCCCACCATTAAGTGGAAAAACTACTCATGTACCAACTCCTTCGCTCAACATTTTCTCGAATTCATAAATTCCAATGTACTGGATCAACTTATCCACACCCCCACCAGGGGTAACAATATCCTAGACCTAGTCATTGCCAACATGAGTGACCATTCCAAACCTGAAGTCAACTCCTCCTTGGTCAGATCTGACCATAAGCTAATCAACCTAGATATCCACATCCCACCCCCACCCCCATTAAGGAAACCATTGTAAAAAATTTCTCCAAAGCCAACTTCATGCTTCTTAAGACAGAAGTGGTGAACTTCATGACACCCATGCAGATGGACAATACAGTCACGACTGCTGAATCCTACACAAATCCACTCTATAAGCACTTACACAAGTGCATGGATCGTGCTATCCCGAACAGAACCAAGATGCTATCCTCCAAAAAATGGAAGCCAATCTGGTGGTCTCCTGCCATAAACAAACTCTATAACAGAAGGAAGAAACTGTTGCAAAAGAGAGTAAAATCCCATGAGTGGAAGAGCTCCCTGGTCAGCCTCAGTAAGAAGCTAAGATCTCTTATAAGATCCTCCAAAGCTAGCTACAAAAACAAAATTGCCACTGATTCTAAGGACAACCACAGAGCATTCTATAGCTATGTCAGGAATCTCAATGGCAACACCCAGATCTGTTCTGAGTTACAGCACAACAGCATGAAAATTACAGAACCAACTGATAACTACCAACATCCTGGCAGATAGGTTCAGTGCTAACTTTACCCCCCCCCCTCACCCCCTAAAGAGCCTATATCTATACAGGAAGAATGCAGAGTGCCTGTAATCACAACTACACAGGTAAAAGCTGCACTCTCTAAAGCCAAAACACAACATCCATGGGACAGGACAACATCCCAGGCTGCGTTTTACACGCATTTCAGAATGAACTGGTTCCCCACCTAAGCACCATGTTCAATCATAGCCTCACATCAGGCTTTGTGCCCACTGAATGGCTCACAGCAACAGTTATCCCACTCCACAAAGGGGGAGCCACCACTGATCCTGGGAACTATCGCCCTATTAGCCTGATGAGCCTAGTCTGTAAGGCCATGGAATGTATCATCATGGGACTCATAAACAAGGACATTGGTAACCTCCAAACTCTGGACCCTACCCAGTTTGAGTTTGTGAAAGGCAAATCA
This sequence comes from Protopterus annectens, assembly GCF_019279795.1. Classification (NCBI taxonomy): domain Eukaryota; kingdom Metazoa; phylum Chordata; order Ceratodontiformes; family Protopteridae; genus Protopterus; species Protopterus annectens. The sequence continues at coordinate 1,629,163,758 of NC_056732.1, forward strand.
TGCCTCCTGAACCTGATCAACTTCTTTGAGGCAGTCACCAAAGCTGTAGACAAGGGTAAGGTGGTTCACATAGCCTATCTTGACCTCGCCAAGGCTTTCAACACCATCCCCCATTCTGGAATTATAGATGAACTCACTAAACTAGGTATAAATCCTTATGTCACAAGATGGTTGCCAAGTGGCTCACTGAAAGAACCCACACTGTAAAAGTTGCAGACTTCAAACCAGTGACAAGTGGAGTACCTCAGGGTTCAGTCCTGGGACATCTCCTGTTTGATATCTACTTCTCTGAAGTACAGGCTAACACAGAAGGCCTTTGGCTAACAAAGTCCACAGATGACTGCAAACTAGGAGCCATAGTCAAGTCCCCAAATGATGTGGAAATCCTACAGAAGGGCCTCACTGAGACAGATGCCTGATGTCAGAGCCATGGCCTCAAGTTCAATGCCAAAACGTCCGTTGTCATCCCCTTTGGTAAAAACTCTGTACCCATGAAGTACCACATAGGTGGCAGTCTACTTAACACCAAATGTGTGATAAGACCTTGGGACCCAGGTGGACAGTAGTCTCTCCTTTGATAATCACATTGCCACAGTAGTCAGGAAATCCTTCTAAGTGGCACACCTCATCACAAAAGGGTTCTCATCCTGGAAAAAGGGGTCATTATTCCCCTCTACTCGACACTCATTAGACCCACTATAGAGTACAATTTCCCCTTTTGGAATGTACCTCACAAGATATCTGCAACAGCTGGGAAGGCCACAGAAGTACCTCACAAAGAGGATTACTGGCCTCAAACAGATGCCCTACACTGACCGTCTCAAAAAACACCAGCTTTACTCTGTAACATATCGCCTACTCCAAGGTGATCTCTACCTAACATATAAAGCTATGTCAAATCCAGAATTGTTGGACATGCTGCACCTAAAGAAATCCCAATCCCTCCAAGCTACACTCTCTAGGGACCTAAACCTTGCCACCACAATAAACAGGACATGTTGGAGGGATAGATTCCTGTCCCAGAGACTTTCCATACTCTGGAACAAGCTACCCATCTATGTCAAGCAAAGTTCCTCATTAGCACTCAAGAAAAATCTTAATGAGCGGATGGGAAATAGGAAATACACCCTGGGGATCACTTCTGTGGCTCTGCTTGACAGGGGCACAGGAAAATAATTTTCTTGGGTGGTGTAAGCCAGGGAACCTTGTTGGCTAGGCTTACTTAGGCCCTTGTGCCGATAGCTTAGTACCTACCTATGAACAAACTATTCATAAGTACTGGCCTATCTTAACAGTTATTCCACAACTCAGTAATGTTTTAAATGAAACACCTGGTTTTAGTCATAAAAGAATTGCCAGTCTTAAGAATAAACTTTGTTATAAGGAACAGCAGTTCACCTTTCCATCTTTTAGTAGCAATAAAAAAGGCACCTTTAGGTGAAATAATTGTGTTTACTGCACCCACATATACACTGACCCAGGCAGCATCCTATAAGTGCAAAGGATTTTACTGTATTTGCCTATAGTAATTGTAACTTTATTAATCTCATTTATTGTGCTACATGTTGTAAATGTAATGCATATTACATAGGGAAGATCAACAAGAAACTAAAAGAGAGGATAGGGCAACATCTATTGGATATTAGTAGGAACATCTTGACTAATGTTTTATGTAAACACAAAGGATACTGATAGTACTCACACTTTTAAGGTTGGAATTTTGAAAATACTATCAGTGCATTTAAGGGGTAACATGAAAGATCTTACTGAATATAAAGAACTCAAATGGATTTTCAGGTTTAGAGCTCATGTTACACCTTGTCTTAATGACATGGTAACTTTAAAGCCTTATTTAAGACTTTTGCACAATCAAATTATGTAGCATAACATGACTTATTTACTGTCGGTATAAACAGACTAAGCATCGGTTGTTTGTATCTGCCAGATGAAGCCTTATGGTGAAAGTGTATTTTGACACTTGCATTCTGTTATTACTGTGTAAGTTTCATTATGTTTGTTCATTGTTCTGGCTCTCACATTTTTTTATTTTTTTTTTCTTGGAACACACCAGACTTATCACTGCACTTATACCCATTGTTTAACTGTTTCTTGGTAGTAGGAGTGGGCCATGCCCAAATAGCCTCAGTCATAGCATGGCCTAATCTTTCTACCACCCACTCTGTGACCCAGATAAAATACCTCTGCTATGCCCACATCACACTTGTTAGCCTTGATAGTCAGCCCTGCCCTTTGTAGTTTGCACAGAACTTCCCTGACATGTTCTGCCAGCACTGATTATTGATAGCTATGTTATCCAGATAAATTCATGCATAATCTCAAGTTCCTGGAAGGATGTGATCTGCCAGCCTCTGGAATGTTGTTGGGGCATTCTTCATAGCACAGGACATTTTTGTAAACTCATACAATTCAAATGGGGTCACATATGTTGATCTCTCCCTGGTTGCAGATGTCAAGGCTACCTACCAGTAATGCTTGGTGAAGTCAATAGCTTTTAGATACTCTGCCCACCCAGCTGCTTTAAGGCTTCATTTCTCCTGGGCATGGGATAAGCATCTGACTGTGTGTGACAGTTCAGTTTCCTGTAGTCTACAATGAACTGGGTACTGCCATCTTTCCTTAGCATCAGCATCACTGGTGAGGTCCACAGACAATGGGACTCCTGGATTGATCCCAGTTCCAATATTTCCTTCAGTGCCTCTTTCAGAATCTGTCTTACTCTTTCAGGCACTGTGTAACAAGTTTGTTTGACAGGTTGCTGAGTTTCTGTGCTTGCATGATGGGCCACTAGGCTAAATAGTAAATATATCCCTGAATTCCTGCAATACTGCTTGGATTTCCTGAGTCTTGTTGGGAGGGGAGATGGCCCACCTCATCCCCCAAGGTGTCAGAATGTGCATCACTGAGGAGATTTACTGATGGATATTCCTCTGTTACTTCCTGCAACTCACTGCAAATACTAAGTACCAAGGACTCTCTATCATGACAGGGCTTTATCTTAACATTGTAGACTTTGTGTTTCTGCCTGGCAACCCCACCATGTAGTTGACATCACTCACTTTTTTTTACAATGGTGAAATGGTCCTTCCTAGCTGCCTGTGGCTTGTGTCTCACAGAAATAAGGCCATTCACCTGCTTCCCTATGGAATACTCTCTACCTCTGTTTGTCCTGTCATATCAAACCTTTTGCTGCTGTTGTGTCTGGCTAGATGGTCCTAGGCCTTTCCCATGAGCTACTCCTAGCTCTGAAGTTTAGAATGTATTTCACACCAGACTTCTTGTGAGAATCACACTCACCCTCCCACTCACCATAAATTAAATCCAAGGCACCTTTCTATATGAAAAAGAAGTCAGAATAGATAGCTGATCCACTCCCTCTAAAAATGCTGTCAACGTGGTCTTTGGTGTAGAATTAAACCACACCACCAGACCATTTGTCTCTGGATTGTGGGGGGTAGTCTTTAGATTCTTTACCCCATAGCACTTCCACAAACATTTCAGCCAGTCTGACATAAAGTCGGCTTCTCTCTCCATCAGTATGTCCCTGTGAAAATTGACCCTGCTGAAAATGCCTAGCAAAGCATTTGCCACCTTCTCTGCATCAGTGGAAGACAGCACCACTGCTTCCGGGTAGGTTATGGCATAATCCACCATTACCAGGATGTATTTCTAACCTGTGAAATATGGCATACTAAACGTCCCCCAATGCCTATACTGTCTGAAATGCTTCTTCAGTAACAGGTAAAGTCATCAAAGCAGCTTGTCTTTGTCTCCAGCCTGACCAACCTTCTGCCACTGCTCACAAGTCCCTGCAGTACCTTATTATATCCTTTGCAATACCAGACCAATAAAAATTCTACATGAATCATCATTAGTACACTTCCAACCCATATGCCCTACAAAAGGAATTTCTTGGGTTATGGAGAGAAGTGCCAGTTGGTAGGCCCTGGTTAGTACTAACTGCTGTTTTATTTCTCCCTGGAGCCCTCCTTCAGGGGTCCATTCCCTGTACAGCAATCCTGTGCCACAAGATATGGACTCCCTCTGCCCTGAGTGTCTGGTGATTCTTGGCTACCTCTCTCAAGTCCTGTAGAGAAGAAATTGAGAGTTGACCCTGCCTCAACTCCTCTTTGGTGACTCTCCCCAGTTCCTCTTCCAGAAGAAATCTGGCATATATGCCAGTGATTCCTCAGGTTCTGGCTATTATCACTTACCTGTCCCCTAGAGGTACATTCTAATGGATGCCCAGTAACTTTCAGCTGCTGTGGCTCAAGTCCCAGTTTGCTGCTACTGATCTGCTCCCCATCTGAGATAGCCACATTACTAGCCCCAAATGGAGGTATGGGCCCCTGCCAAGCCTCTCTATACTGCCTACCATACCAGATAGCCTCCATGCCTAGCTACATTTAACAGTATGCACACAAGGTTCTTCCTTGTCAAAATCCGTTCCAGTTACACATGACAAGAGGAAAGCATCAAGTCTCTTTAGTGCTTAAATACATAAGCACTTTCCAAAACTATCAACCCAAACTATGTTCCCCAATGAAATGAAGTTCAACATAAAAAATATATACCGTACCAAGGTGGAAGCCAACAAAGTATAGTGCACTGTAAACAGCAATTAACTGTTAACATACCTAAAAAAATATTCCCAGAAGAAGACATAATTAACAAAATTATACCCAATAACAAACTGCTAAACATTATTCTTCAATTAACAAAAACTGTCCCAAAATTAGTCAGCAGAAGAAATGAGAGTCCAAGGACACAGTACTGTAGCAGCAATCATATAATCTAATAAACAACACTGACCAAATAATTTCAACTGCCCCAACACATACATTACAAAGGCAGCAAGAACAAAAGTCACAAGAAGGCATGGAAGCATTTCCCAGTCAGCCCCAACAACTGCAACAATCAAACTCAAACAGTGCCTGTGATCTTCACGATCACCACAATCTGGTAATACTAAAACAAAGCTTCTCCATTTCCTACTAAAAAAATAGCTTCCCCTTCCACAGCACTTTGTCTCATATACAAGCACCAGCTGAGAACTAAAGGAGTGATGTGGCAAATGATGAAAGGCGATGCCAACTCCATCATCCTCCATCCAACCATAGAACAGTAGATAATCCAGCATAGGAGGCACAGTTCTTAACATATGTCAATAAAAAGACCCAAAAAAGTGCAGCATGCTCTACAGAGTGGCAACTAATTGTCGCCATTAACAATAATAGAACTACACAATCTTCAATCAGCATGAATGACTTCAAATACAGACACCTGCTTGCTACCTTGGCCCTTCCCAGTCCAGATTGTCACTGGTCAAGTGTACCTGAAGAAGTTTCCCATCTAAAGCCCTAAATGAAATGGACTACCCAGCAAGTAGTGCACCTGTTTGACCACTGTGTGTTTGACTATGGTTATGTCTAAGGCTATATCTCATTTGGCAATGGCCTCCTTACCTTCAGTCAGGAAAAGGTACAGACTAGTGATAGCCACTGCTGTTGTCTCTAAAACAGCCCATTGTTGTCATAGTGCTATTCTTTTTTGATACTTTATGAGACCTTTTTTCTCATCCTAGCATTAGTGGATGAGATGAGACATTCCTCATTTGGTTGTATGTGAGAGACTAGCCCAAAAATATGGTCATGTTTCTAAACCCATGCCTTTCCTCCTGTCATGTGTAACCTTCTGGGATGACTTAGGCCATCCCCATGGGATCCACTATATACTCGTGCAGTACTGGGTCCCCTGTCCTATGCTAGGTAAAGGTCTCATTTACACCCCATCTCCTCAGCAGTGTTACACTCAGGAGTCTGGCCCTCATGTCTGTGATAGAGGCAGACATTAACTATGCCCAAGCTAACATATCCCCTATAACCTTTAAAAACTTCTTAACTACCACACCCCCTCCTAATAAATGACCCATGATACATAGGGACCAACTAGCATGATGGTTAAGGTCTTTGCCTCCCATGAACAAGGTGCAAGGTTTGATCTCTAGCTCCAGCTATTGCTTATTTGGAGTTTGCATGCACTTTTCCTGTTTCTGTGGGGGTTTTACACACCTCCAAAAAACATGCTGAGTGTTTCAATCTCAGACTCCGCCAAGAATGGAGCTGTGAGCAGCACCACAGACTCTACATGGTGCCCTATAAAGGGAAGAGTTGTATAGACCAACTGCTTTGGGCATATACTGTGGTGTGCAGTATCTGAAAGATAGGAGTACATGGATCACAGACTGTGCATTGTGGCAGGGCTAGCCACTTGATAGTGTAAAATATGGCTCTAGATGATTTGGTTATCTTGACTAATGTCACCAAATGGGTATGGGTATAGGTATTTGCTGATGATAAGTAGGCTGGTGAAACAAAGCTTCAGCACACGAAGAGCCTCTCCAACCAAATGGTTCCTTGCTGATGATAAGTAGGTTGAGGACCCAGCCTGCATTGACCTATGCCAGGGTCCCATGCTAATGGTGGGAGGGCTGTATGTGCCCTATTTGCTAGTGAGTGCCTGCCATAAAGCCCATCAACCCTGGGTCAATAAGCTACTGGCTGTTCAGTGTCCAGTTACCCAGAGTAGGTTACCTGGGATAGTTCTGTTGAGCAAAAGCTGGACAAAAAACTAAACCTGCCCAACATGAACTAAGAATTTTTAAACTCCATGTAGGTTCGCTGACATGATGGAGCTTGGAAGTGGATGACCTATTAGTAAGGAAGAAACTGGACATCAGGAGACGAGATGGATGGGCAGTGCAGCAAAACCACTTGCTTTGGGATCCAGAGTTTACAACTCAGGAGGAGGACAGACTAGAAATGATGATGAAATTGTGGTGAGAGAGAGGCTTCAGAAGGCAATGAGGGATGTCATCAGAATTAGTGACACACACATGGCAATCAGACTGCACTCAAATGATAGGATGGTATTCATAATTGCAGCCTAAGCCCTACAGAAGAGTTGTGATAGAAAGAAAAAGAGTGCATTCAGACAGCAGTTGCAGGACCTACTAGATAAAGCAGGGAAACATGAGTTGGTGAAGCAGACAGAATAGGATATGATGACTGCCTGGTACCACATGAGTGGGGCAGCAGGAATAAAGGAGAGGCCATTCTAGACTTTTGTCTGGCAAATAGCTTGATAGAAGCCAACACATGGTTCAGGAAGAGAGATAATCACAAGGCCGCATACAAGAGTGGCCAATATGCAACTCCAGTAGATTTTCCTCATTGTAATGAAAGGGCACTGGTATAGAATCAGTGATTACAAAGTTATCCCCAGTGAAACAGTCAGCCCACAGCATAAACCACTGCTTACCACAATCAGCTGTAAGCAGTGGACAAAGAAGGCTCAAAAGTCAACAGAGACCAGACTGAAGACCTGAAAGTTGACTGGAGAGAAAACAGCAGTTCAGGGAATTACTCCAGGCTCAATCACGTCAAGAAGAGGAGGAAATAGCTGTAGCTGAAGAAGAAGAATGGCAGCACCTCAAAACAGCATGTGTGAGGACTAAACAGGTATGTGGCTGAGCCAGGTATGGAAATAAGCTACATAAGGAAAGCTGATGGTAGAATGCAGAAGTCCAAGAAGCCACCAAAAGAGAGAAGGAGTGCAAGAAAAATTGGAAGGTAGAAAAGACAGACCAGGCTAGGAAGAAATACTGGTTGAATAACAAATAGGCTAAGAAAGGAGTTGCAATAGCAAAGAACAAAGCATCACAGGTACTCTACCAGCTTCTGGAAAGTGACTCAGTGGATGATACAAAGAAGCTGCTAATAGGTTGCAAGGCAGAGACAGAAAGAGAAAGAAGATAGTCTGACACTCTTCATTAGGGATGCCAGCAACAACCTGCTCACCAGTCCACAAGACATCAAAGGCAGATAGGAAGAGTACTTCCAGCAGCTTCTGAATGAAGAAAACCCATAGAAGCTCTACTGCTACAGACACAGCCTATGATGAGAGAAGCAAAAGAGCCTACCATAGAAGAGGTAAGAAAAACACTAAGAAAAACAACAGGCTCAGGTAAGGTCACAGCAGATATGATAAAGATGCTGGGTGAGCTAGGGGAGAAATGGCTCCTGTGGATAGTAATAGCAATGTGGAAAGAAAGACGTATCCCAGATGAGTGGAGAATAAGCATACTAGTGCCAGTGTTTAAGAACAATGGGGACATTCACAACTGTGGGCAGTACAGAGGTATCTAACTCTTGTCACATTGCATGAAAGTTCTGGAGACAGTGATTGATGTTGAAAGTGAGATGGGAAATGAGCAGTTCAGATCAGGATGCAACATGATTGACCCAATATTTACTGTGAAACTGGTAACTGAGAAGAAGCTATTAATGAGGAACAAATCCAAACGGGCATACATAGACTTGGAGAAAGCATATATCCCAAGAAAGCAGTCTTGCAGTAGTTGGAAGTCACAGAAACATTGATATAATTAGTGCTAGTTATGTACAAGGACCCAGTGACTCAAAGGCAAACAATGATGTCCTTCCACTTCATTGTTGCAGTATTCCTTACAGTGAAGATCCCCTGCCAAGGGCAGCCTGATATCCCGTCAGTATACCAAAGCCTTCAGGTTGCTAATGGTATGCTATGCATCACACACATGCTCCCACATACAGCACAAGGCATAAAGATGATGTCAGATATGCCATCCTCAGAACTTCATTGCTGCCAGTCTACCATCTTTGATCAACAGTTTGTATGCTCACTTCACTTGCTGGTTCACCAAGCTGTTTTCAGTAAGTGTCCCATTGGAGTTTTGTTATCTTTTGTCCTTGTTTTTGTTGCTTGTGGGGTTCATGTCATCCAGAAATGGTAAATGCCTATGGGGGAAACAGATTCCCCATAAAGACCATCATGAGCAATGTTTATTTTGTCTAGGTGCTTCCCATGACCATACGTCCTGTTCTATGTGCCAGGCTTTTGTTCTAAAGATTCTGCATAGTCAGCTTTCCTCTTTGGCCATATATTTAGAAAATCAGTGTTTTAAGCATTAGGCAAAAGGCACTAAAGAAGGAACTTCCCACTCTGAGGATCAGTCATCCATGAAGAAGAAGACCAAGCTGGCTGCCTCCTCCAGATGTCTCTCTCAAGGATAGTGAAAGCCCAGAAGATCAGCCGGCTCCTTGGTTGGATTCTTCCGCCATTACTGCTTTGGAGGCTGGCATGGATCTAGTTTCATGCATTTCCCTGGAAGCCTTGCAGATTTCCACTTCGGATGTTCAGTGTGAACAGTGGCTGATTATTACCAAAGAGCTTAGGGATGTTCCTCAGATTTTGGTTAGGGAAGAGGTATTTACTGCAATTATAGAGTGTTGTATGGGGTCTGAGCCTTCTAAGTTTTACAAGGCTGACATCCCTTTAATGAAGAAGCAACCAAAAAAAAAAAACAAACATGTTTCTCCTGCTCCTAAGGACCCTCAGAGTGAATGGCAGAATTTCACTCAAGGTTTGTTTAGTGCCCTTATTGCTTTAAAACCTTCACAAGGAGTTTCTATTCCAGCCTCTCCTTAGTCTTCTACTCCACTTAACAGACCTAGGGAGCACGATTCCTCTGAGGAGGAGGATTCAGATGGAGTCCCTTGCTTATTCTTCCCATATCCAATCTCCCTTAGACAATGGTTCTGAGGAAGAGGAGTCCACTAGTCCTGAATCTCCTTTTGAGGAGATTTAATTGGACAATTTCTAGGATAATGGAATTCTTCAGATGGGATTATGCCCAGGTGTCTGAGGTTCAGAAGAGGCATTACAAGCTTTTGGAAATGGACTCTCCTAGACCGTATGCTGTTCCTCTGGTCCTGGCTGCCTTGTTGGATTTATTTTCTACTGTATCTCAGGATCCTGATTATCAGCATCCTGCTCCCCACAAACCTGATAGGTTTTATAAGGTGCCTGATGATTGCAGGTTCCTTTATAAGTGGCCATCAGCTGACCCTTTTGTGGTGTCTGTGACATCTAACAAGTCATCAAAATAACTTCCTTCTATAAAGTTGCTTCCTTCTGATAAGGAAATTAGAACTACAGAAAGACTGGATAAGAAGGTTTATATCTCAACTATCCTTGCTTTTTGAGCTGTCACTTATCAGAACCATATGCAAATTATATTTTGGCTCCTCTGTCTCAGGCTTGTTAGGTTATTTTTGACCTTCATGACTCTGAGATGAGGACATCTGCTCTCTCCTTGTTAGGGACTTCTTCTCAGGTGGCTTTCCACTCTATTAAATGCAGTTATGATGCAGCAGATGCCTCTTCTAGGGCTGCTGCTTTTGGATCTGTGCAGAAGAGATATTCCTGGCTTCAACTTCAATGCCTGATGATATTAAGGCTAAGGTGATTTATGCTCCTCTGGATAACAAGCATTTGTTTGGTGCTGTTGCGGATTTGTTCAACTCTCTACAGAAAAAGGGGTAAGGCTTTACAAGATTTAAAACATATCTTTGTTTCTCCATACCTAAATTACAAAGCAATTATCCTAATAAGCTGGCCTTTGATTGTAGGCAGTCTCACCCTTCCCCAAAGTTAAGAAAGGTGGTAGAAGGGCTCCTCCTGCTAAGGCTACCCAGACTCCTGTAGCTCAGAAATCTCATTTTCCTGATAAACCAGGTGCTGTCTGACTATTCTGTACTTCTCAACCACATTTGTCTTTCTCTTTCCCTGTCTCTTCCTGTTTGGTTAAAGATTACTCAAGATTCCTGGATTCTTTTCATCATTCGCCAAGGATATTGCATGGTCTGGAAATCTCTTCCCTGTTTCATGGGCATTCCTCAGCCCTCACAGAAACAGCATTTTTTTCCAGAGGTTCTTCGTGTTCTTTTGGCTCAGGGAAGTATTCAGGAAGTTCCAGACTTCCAAAGGGAAAGGGGTTTTATTCCAGAAGGCTCTTGGACCTTAGGAAAGAGGGCACTTGGAGACCCATTCTGGATCTCTCTCATCTAAACACCTTTCTGAAGCTCCCTTCCTTTTGGATGTTGTCCCTTCAGACATTGTTTCCTCTGTTGCTTCCTCAGACTTTTCTAGTTTCCCTGGACCTCAAGAATGCTTACCTTCATATCCCTATTCTTCCCCTTTTCAGGACATTTTTCCATTTTTCTGTTGCTTCCTGGCATTTTCAGTTCTCTGCTTTGCCCTTTGGCCTCTTTACTGCACCAAGGGGATTCACCAAATGCCTCACTCTTGTGATTGCTTTTTGAAGGTTTACAGGTCTTTCCCTATTTAGATAACCTACTTTTTCAGGCATCCCCTTCAGAGATTCTACTGCAGCATCTTCACTTTGCCATTTCTCTCCTGCAAAGCCTTGGGTTCACTACAAATTTCCAAAAGTCCTTCCTGACTTCTTCACAGGATCATGTGTTTCTGGAATGTAGGATCCAGACTGTTCCAATGCTGACAGCCTTGCCTCCTCCCAATGCTTTAACTCTTATTGCATTCTTTCAATCCCTTCTTCCTCTTGCCTCACTTACAGCCAGAGAATTTCTAAGAGATCTGGGTTTCATGGCCTCCACCATTCCTATGCTCCCTGTAGCCAAACTCCACATGAGAAAGCTTCAGTGATTTCTGAAGTCAGTTGGGCTTCAGCATTCTCACTCTCTAGATTTCATAGTCCATCTTCTTCCATGTCTCAAGCTGGAAATTCAGTGGTGGATTTGTCAGTCAATCCAGGGCTTCTTTTTCAATCTCCACTCCCCTCGCAGGAGCTGTTCACAGATGATTCAGCTGTGAGATGGTGGACTTCCTTCAGCTGTCTAAAAGTGCAGGGCCTCTACATCAATGACAAAAAGATAAGAGCTCTTCTGCTGGGTCATCAAGCATTTCATCCTCTTTTTATTCCAGTGCCCCTCAAGGTACTGACAGACAATACCACAGTGATATGATATATCAACAAGCAAGAGGGAACAAGATCTTATCTCCTGTGCAGGTTAGCACTTCAAGCATGGGAGCTAGTTATCCAGTATCAGGTGACACTTCAAGCAGTTTACATTCCTTCAGGTCAGTAAAATCAAAATGAGAATGCCAGCAAAGCTAGAACTTCCACTGAGTGACCTCCCAAACCTCTTGTATCAGAGGCACATGGAATATATGCAAATTACCCTTATGAACAGCTAATTGGTGATTATGAATGCCCATCATTTTAATGGACAATTTCAGGCCAATAAAGCCAAACCCCACTAGCTGTGGATATGCATATTTTGGCCTTTTTATGACCTCGTCAGCACAGCACAAGCAGAGTGTTTGACTAAGCATAAGAAACACAGGGCTGTTATACCCAGCTGATGTCCATTATCATTAGGGCCACTGCAAAAATGATCCAAACAAAAAACTAAAACAATAAGTGAGAAGGTCACTGAAAAAACAATCCATAAAAACAAAATGAGAACACCAGAAAAGCTAGAACTTCCACTGAGTGACCCCCCAACCCTCTTGTATCAGAGGCACATGGGATATATGCAAATTACCTTATGTTTCTTATGCTTAGTCAAACACTCTGCTTGCGCTGTGCTGACGAGGTCATAAAAAGGCCGAAATATGCATATCCACAGCTAGTGGGGTTTAGCTTTATTGGCCTGAAATTGTCCATTAAAATGATGAAACAAGTCATGGGCATTTAGAATCGCCAATTAGCTGAGACACCTGATGTTCATAAGGGTAATTTGCATATATCCCATGTGCCTTTGATACAAGTGGTTTGGGAGGTCACTCAGTGGAAGTTCTAGCTTTGCTGGCATTCTCATTTTGCTTTTATTGATTGTTTTTTCAGTGACCTTCTGACTTAGTGTTTTAATTCCTTCAGGTCAGAACATTGTGGCAGACTCTCTGAGCAGGTTCATATCACAATCCCACAAGTGGATATTTTATAGGGTTGTGTTTCTGGACATTGTCCACCAGTGGGGTACTCCTCAAGTAGATCTATTAGCCTCCTCTCTGAACAGACAACTTCCTCTTTTTTTGCCAGAGCTCCATGTCCTCTTGTCTGGAAGGTGGATGCCCTCTCTTTCTTCTGGAAGGGGATGTTTCTTTATGCCTTCCCTCCCCTTCCTCATTCCAAATGTCCTGTTCAAGATAAAGCAGGACGCTCCCAAAATCTTTCCGGTGACTCCCTTTTGGCCCAGATAGCATTGTTTCCCTCTTCTTCTGCATTTAGCCAAGGGCAATCATTACAAGTTACCTCACATGGTGGACTTACACAGGACATGGTATCTCTCATCCATACTCACCTGTCCACTCTTCAACTGACATTGTGGGTGATAGGATTTTGATTCTATATAGACACCTTAGGATTTTGATTCTATATAGACACCTTTTTTCTGGGACATGCTTAGGGTTCTGCAGGAGGCCAGGAAACCCACTACTAGGAACTCCTACTTATCCAGATGGAAGAAGTTTTCTGTCCTTCTCATAACCTGGAGCCACTTTCATTAGATGTTCCTTTGGTTCTGTCTTATATGTGTGAATTATTGAATGCAAGTTTGGCATATTCTTATGTTAAGACCTACTTGTCAGCTATTTCTGCTTGTCTGCCTGTAGCACCTCCTTTTGTCTCTAGATTTGAGGCTAAACAGTTTCTTAAAGGTGTCCTTCATGTTATACATCCCAGGAAGCTTGTCCCTTCTCTCTGACCTTAATTTTGTTTTGGAGAAATTGAACCAGACTCTTTTTGATCCTGCGGCCTCAGCTTCCTTGCAGCATTGTTCCTGAAAAATATTCTTTTGTTGGCTGTTACTTCTGCCAGATGGGTGTCTGAGTTTCATACCCTTATGGATGTTCCTCCTTTTTTAGTTTTCCATAAAGACAGGGTGTCCCTTCATAGTAGTCCTTCTTTTATGCCCAAAGTGGTGAATTAGTTGTCTCTTAATCAGTCTATTAATTTACCCACTTCCCCCCTTCTCCACAATCTGCTAGTCAGAAGGTTTTGCACAGTTTGGATGTACATATACAACTCAGATTTTATTTGGATAAGATCAAAGCTTTTTGCAGATCTGATCATCTTTTTGTTTCCTTTCATCCTAGATCTTTGGAACTGTCCATTTCCAAGCAAGCTGTTTCTTCTTGAATATCTAAATCCATTTCTTTTTGTTATTCTTTTCATGGCAAGAGTGTTCCTTATTTTTTTAAGGCTCATTCTACTAGGGCTGTGGCTTCTTTGGGTGCTTTTTTCAAGGGTTTAGATACTAACTCTATTCTTGAGGCAGCTACCGGGACTTCTGTGCATACTTTTAGCAAGCACCATAAGTTGAATGTGATATCCAGGGCTAGTGCTAGTTTTTCTAGGGTCATCCTTCATGGGTTTATAGAGGGCTCTGCTGGTCCTTCCTCCTCCCTCTCTTATTCTTGAGCTTTTCCACTCTCCCTACTGTAAGGAATACTGCAACAGTGAAATGGAAGGACATAGCATGTTTGAGTAAATCTTACCAGATGTCTTTCTCTTCTCTTTTGCAGTACTTGCTCCCTCTCTCTTCCCCCTGATTCTTTTCCCTTCTGGATGTGCCTAGAATCTCTCTAATCCTTAGGTTGGTGTTCCTACTGGAGCTCTCAGTTCTAAGAATAGTATGTCTGATGTCACCTTTATGCTCTACATTGTATGCGGGAGCATATGCGTGACATACTGCATACCCTTAACAACCTAAAGGCTTTGTTATACTGGCTGGATGTCAGGCCACCTTTGGCAGGAGATCCCTATTGTAAGGAATACTGCAACAGTGAAGAGAAGGACATCTACCATTATGGTAAGATTTTACACAACTGTACTTTTAGTCTTACAGAGGGTTTCGCAGTGGGAGTGGGTGTGCATCAGAGGTCAGCTCTGAGACCACTGCAGTTCATACTGGTGATGGACTACCTTAGTAAACAAGTAAAGGGAACAGATCAACAAAGTTGCTATATGCAGATAATGTGACATTACAGGCAGACACTGAGCAAGAACTTCAGCAAAGGATAGGGGTATATAATGCAAAACTGAGGACTCATGGGATGGAAGTGGTTACAGATAAGACAGTTACAATGACAGCAAATGGAGGAAATCAGAAGAAGCTGAGAACTGAAATAGAAAGGAAAATAGTGGAGCAGGTTAACAGCTTTGGGTATCTGGTAGGGGTGGTTGAAGTACTATTGTATGGACATAAACAGTAAAGGCAGAACAGTTGACAAAGCTAGAGGTGATGGAGTTGAAGTGCCTGAGATGGCTAGTATGACAATACTGTGGGACACATGAAGAAATGAGGACTTAAGAGCAGAATCCAAAGTAGCTCCAGTTGTAGATAAGGTGAAAGAGAACACATTACAGTGGTTTAGGCACATGTGCAGAAAAGCAGAAGACGATCTGATGGAGAAGATTTGGGACAGATCAAAAGAAGACAAAAGGAAATAAGGGCATCCAGCAAAGAGGTGGCTAGATTGTGTGAGATAAGACCTGTGATAGGTAGGCATGAGTGTTGAAGAAGGTAATAGAGTAACACTGAATAGAGAGAGATGGCAACAATTGAGACAACACCCTGATCCCATGTTGAAAATGGGAAAAAGGGGGTTGATGATGATGATGACATAGGGACACAATTGGGTTGGGTTGGGTTGTGTGGCTAGGCTTATTAAGGCCCTACTGGTCATTAGCCTAGTATATATCTATGAACTCCCTGCCTGCCACCCATGTCATCACATTTTCAGGCATAGTACTAAGGGTTTGTTGTCTGACTAAAGGATCTGTAAGCATTTCAGATGTGCTAGCCTAACATCTGTCTGTAAAAAATAAGTGGTGATTTCTACAATATATTCAGTCACACTTTCATCTGCCTTTCTCCTGTATTATATAAATTTAAAATGTTTATATAGGAGAGCGGTAAGGCAGTACATTCAATACAAAGGCAGTATTTGCTTAAGATCAACACCAAAAGCTGCTGTTTACCAAATAGTGAGCCGACACTCACAATATGTAAATAAATGTCTCAAGTCCACACTGTGGTCAATAAATCCACTCAATAAACATTATTACATAGACTATTGTTTACGTTAGAATCTTACAAGGAGCATGTAGGATTTTATGTTCGTTTTGTAGATGATCTTTTTCTAATTTGAAAATCTAACGAAAAACATTTAAATCTATTTGTACAAGAAATCAATTCATTAACATCTTATCTAAAGTTTACTGTGACTGCATCACAGAACTTTGTGTCTTACTTGGATGTTTATGTGGAAAAAATTCTTGATGGTTATATTTATACTGGGGTACATAGAAAAACATGTCATAGGAGTACTTATCTGCATAGATCTAGTATGCATCCAGGTTCTGTGTTTAAGAATGTGGTAAAAGGCCAGGCTATGCGGGCATCTAGGTTGAATTCCACACAAGAAGGATTTAATGAAGAAATGACACAACTTAAATGACAGTTCCTAGAAAGATCATATAAACCTCAAGAAATACAAGAAAGTTTAGCTAACATAGAGATTTTGAGAGAAGGACGTGCATATCCATATTTTGCTGACCAAAGCAAAGGTGCTAAGCAGATAGCACAAATAAGGAACAATTTTAACAATAGTTGGCCAATAGCTGCTATCTATTATACACAAGATGTTGATGTGGTTAAAAATGCCTATATGAAATATTGGGACCTCCTATTAGTTGATCCAAGAATCTCAGAAATAGTAGGAGATATACCAAAATGTGTTTATAAAAACAAATTAAATTTATATAGAATGCTCTGCAGCCCTAATAGAGTTGATGACGAGTGATGTTACTATGAATACGCGACCATGAGGGAAATGTAATTATTGTCATATGATAGATCAATCAGCAAGCTTTATACATCCTATAACACAACAAACTTTTAAGTTCAATTGTGATGCAACCTGTGAGACCATGCATGTGGTGTATTTAGCAGTCTGTCAGTCTTGTCCAGCATTTTATGTTGGCAAGACTGATAGACAGCTGAAGGAAAGAATTAGAGAGCATTATTATAATATTAGGATTAGATCTGATAAAAATGCTCTGGCAAAACATGTAATTAATAATTCAATGGAACATAAATTCAAATTCATGGTAATATATGTAAATATTCCCATGGTTAGGAGAGGACCAATACGTAATATAACTGAACATGAGAGTAAATGGATTATTAGACTGAGGGCCCATAAGGATCCAGGTATTAATGATAGAATTCCCATAAAACCTACATTAAGAGCTAGAAATCTAAAAATTAATAAATATTGATTTTTGACACATATAAACATTATACTAAAAAACTCATTGGATTATACCACAAGTGTAATTATATATTTTCTGTTATTCCTAAGCGTATTTTATTACCATCAAGTATATATGATTTATGCTGCAGTTATATAAAGTATTTTGCATGGTTATATATGTTTATTATTGCGTTGATATATATAGTGTATTGAATAGTTTTTTAGTTAGTTTTCACTTTTTATGCTTAGTTTTAATTATGTATATTAAACCATATTTCATATTCTACATTATATATGTTAGTTATATACATATATATAGATTTTATATTTTATATGTATCGTATTATGCTTTTCATGAGTATATATTTATAAAGATGGTATAAATTAAGTATATAGCAAAATTCATTTTTTGAATGAGGGTATATTGTGACATATACATTTTATATATTTTATATGTATCGTACCATGCTTCTTATGAGTATATATTTATAAAGATGGTATAAATTAAGTACATAGCAAAATGCATTTTTGAATGAGGGCATGCTAAGTATATCTATTCGTATGATGGAATGTTTTATTGTTCAAGCGTTACTGAATTATTAGCATTATAATTAAAACTAGGAAGCGATGCTATGATTAATTGATGTACTAGAAGGTATATAAATGATTTAAATGTTTAATTACCTATGGCCTGATGAAGCCTACGGGTGAAAGCGCTTGCCGTTTTTCTTGTGTCTGAATAAAATTCAGTTTATATCTTTTATATTTACGTGGTCGATCCGTTTCTTTTTGAAAAGTTGGTGGAGTGGTGAAGTGAATACTGCCGAAATTTGGAATTTATACTGGATTTATGTTTATTGAGTGGATTTATTGACCACAGTGTGGACTTGAGACATTTATTTACATATTGTGAGTGTCGGATCACTATTTGGTAAACAGCAGCTTTTGGCGTTGATCTTAAGCAAATACTGCCTTTGTATTGAATGTACTGCCTTACCACTCTCCTATATTAACATTTTATATTTACTAAGCAACGTCGGAGAAGCGTTTCAAATGGCCATTACTCTTTTTATTGTTATTATTATATAAATTTGTTTATGAACAAATCTGATATCAATTTGAAACAAGCAAGCAAACATTTACTAAGTTTGGCATAATTTAAGCAATCACCCTCACTGAGTTTAGACACTACATGTACTGCTTTACCCATAAGCAAGAAAGTTAACACCACCTCAGTCACTCCCATTGATTAACATGGTACTGAGTATACACCCTGTCAAAGGCCCTTATAAAGCTATTCAAATTACCCTTCTCTTTTTATTGAATTAGAAAGTTTGTACTGACTTGGGCTTCCTGGGTGAGAGCTTCCCCCTCCTTATGACTGATATGTCTATAACCGTAGGATGATCATCTCTATTTTGCCCTGGCTTTGCTTTTCTCTCTACTCTGCCTCCAGTTGCTGCATTTCATGTTTTGTTCTGGCTTTTCTTTTCTCTGTCTCTCCTCTGCCTCCAGTTGCTGCATTTGCTTGTCTGCCTCAAGTGCTATGCCCTTCAGTTCAAGTGTTAGTCTCTGTAATTCCAGTTGGGCTTTAAAGTCCTCTTGGGGTGCAACTGACTGTCCTTTGCCTACTTCATAAAATACTCTCTCCATACTGCATTATGCACAAAGCTGACACCATTTCCTCTCTGGACATATTAGCCAAATGGATTCTTCGTACTTTGCATACCTTTGTCAGCTGTGCCACTGTCATTTTTAGCATACTAGTCAAAAGTGCTTATTTTTTGGATGTTCATAAACTAAGCTGATAGAAAAATAAAATAGCTGCTATGCATATCCAAACCTCTTTATATTTTGCCTTGTGGCTGCAAAGGATAACACATATTTTTATAACAAAGATATTTAAGGTTTAGCAATTTTAGTTTCTTACTAGACACCAAATGTAATGGAGGAGTAAAAGCACTTCCACCAATATTACAGGGGTGATGATCCCACTGCCGCCAACTTAACCTCCATATGGCAAGATGCCATTCACAGTGATATCAGGATGCCAGGCACTATATAGTTTGAATCACACTATTGCCAACAAAGGAAGTAATAGCAAGCAGGTGCACACTAGTCTCTTCTAATAATTCACAAAATATAACCTGGCACCAAGACTATAAAGGTAGTATGCACTTGTGTACTGAGTATGGGATTTCAACATTTACACCTAGAATGGACTGCATAATGGCCACTTACAGAGCTGAGTCTTTGGTCAAACACTCCTCAGGCCCCTTACTTATTGCTCTTTCTCTGAACCAATGTCTTGAAAGGCCTCTTTGTATATCATAGCTACATTTGTATATATAGTTGCAGTTGAGAAGAGCAAACACTATTTACTGAAAAAGCAAATGCTCATGACAGCGAATGTTCCTTTAAATGAAGTTTCTGCTGGAACCCTTTTGCATGGGATCTCATTACAACAGAGTAGAGAATTTGTCCTTACCCTGCTGTTGTATAGTTTTGGAGATGGTATATATAATTAGCAGGGTTTTGTGGAGGGTGCATTTTAGTTTTTCATATTTTCAATCACTTTAGGTCCCTTCTAAAGTAATCACTCTTTTGATCATTCATTATTTCATTAGGCATTCATATACACACACACAGTTCCCATGAAGGCTGCAGACTTATCCAATTCTTTCTTCCTGGCACTGTAATACTGCCACCACATTGGAATAGCCAGGGGCTTCCAGTTACCCGCACCTTTTAAATTCATCAAACTATGAAATCTTCAATATTAATCTAGTCCACTTATAGTAGGGCTAGGCAGTATAATGAGAGAAGATAGAAGCTAGACAGTTTATTAACCAACAGTGTAATTAATGCTTACCATATTCTCAGATAAAGTGCATAAATATTATATCATAATAAATAAAGGATAACAGATGCAAGAACTTAAAGGTTAATAAATGGACTAGTGCAGATGCAAAATCATATATATATCTTCTTCTTTCGGCTTTTCCCAGTTAGGGGTCGCCAAAGCGGATCGCCTGTTTGCTCATGATTGGCAGTGGAGTTTTACAGTGTCTAGTTGCCAGCCTGGTGCCCAGCCTTCCACAGAAGGCACACACACACACACACACACACACACACACCTAGGGCCAATTAAGAGTGTCCAATTCACCTACAGCATGTCTTTGGGATGTGGGAGGAAACCAGAGCACCCAGAGGAAACCCACGGGACCATAGGGAGGACATGCAGACTCCACACAGAAGGCACCCCATCCGAGGATCAAAGCAGAGAACCTCTTGCTGTGAGGTGGCAATGCTAACCACTGCACCAGTGTGGCCGTATATATATATATATATATATATATATATATATATATATATATATATATTAACACACAGAGAAATTATCAGGCAATAATCCTGAAAATACTTAGCCCTAGATACTTATATGTTCATAGGTTCATAGATAGGTACTAGGCTATTGGCCCTAGGGCCTATATAAGCCTAGCCAAAGGTACCCTGGCTTTCACCACCCAAGAAAATTATTTTCCTGTGCCACTATCGAGCAGAGCCACAGAAGTGATCCCCGGGTGAAGTTAAGTTCTCTGGCTGTCAGTTACTAAAAAATTTTCCTGACTCACAAGTTAGATACATTAATAACCAGTATTCAAAGCTGGATCTACTACAAACAAGAAAGCATTAACCCTTCTGTATCATAGCATAGCACATAGTTATAAACAATGTTTTTCACCAGCCTCCAGTGTTTATCCCATGACTTCAGCCTCCCTTTCTCTTGCTGGCCTGGGAAAAACAAGTTATCAGACCAGTTTTATTAATTGTCATAACAACATCATGCAACAATAGAAATTGCAAATACATATCCAAATCTACTTCTTTCTTTTGGCTCAACCCTGGCTTCTTAATGATATGCAAGCCATTAAGTCCTTCAGAGATTACAGCAATTGCACCTTAAAGGAAAGACCATCACTGGTGTTTCATTTTTTTTTTTTTTTATATTTAGAAACGAAGATGGCAAATCTGGGCATACAACGCACTTTGAAAGCTACCCCACCCATTTATATTCAAGAAGATAAGTCACACATTTCTAAGGCATGAGAGCAACACACCAATTGCCGATGAACAAGACAGAAAAGAAAGAAAAAAGATGCATTCTTTCTCTTCTGTCTTGTTCATCTGTAAGACAGAAGAGAAAGAAAAAAAGATGCATTTCCTTTTAACACTGGTACCTTAGCCTGACATTGCATCTGGCATAACACTGTACTGTAGATGCCCAGAATAATATGGTGGGAAGTCTCTTGAAAATAACACATTAAATAGGCTACATGAACTCGTCTTTAGCACTTTTTCAGAAAGAAGCTCCTCACTGCTATACTGAATTACCATCTCATTAACTAATGCCTCTCGACCTTAAGTTTGGATTTTCATTTTGCACTCATCCTACAATATAAATCACAGTTCAACTAGCATGGCATGATTAGTGTAGTGATAATGTTAAAAAAGTGCAAGCTAGATAAGTGTTCATGATAAATAAGGGGAGTACTGCAACCCAGAGTCTGATATGTTATTGGGTCACTCTAACATTTGTGATGTGGGAAAAGTTTGATATGTAACAACGTTTAGGTTAAAAAAACCTCATTGCTTGTGTAAATAGGTGATAGAAAAAGTTATTACTGAGTGTGCACTGGGTTACTAAGTGCGGCATCCATGTGGTAAGAGCTTAAGCCAATAAACATTCGCAGGGGCACTGAAGGTTATCACAGGTAGGTATTGCATCTTACTAAACCAGTCTGATAAAAGCAGTGAGATACTGTAATTAACACCTGTGGTTTCTTCTGTCTTAAGTCTTATCAGTACATCATGATATAGAAATGTAGGGAAAGTGTTGTCTAACCTGTTTTCATAGGAAAGAGGGAGTGTGCAGGTGAATGAGTAACTGCTTCTCCTCAAGAGAAAGTTCTTGAATCAGACAAGGAAAATAGTGGCATTTCCATACTAGCTGGGATGCCAAGAATATCAGTGGTAATGATCTTCCTGCCATGCTTCTTCTCCCACTTCTGCATCCTCAGGGGGTTATTTGTTAGTCGGGAGGGCCAACTGCATGGATTCCATTTAGAGTGGATGACTGCATAGAAAAACTCCAGATGTACAAGATTTAATGTTAAAAAGTCTGTACTATAAACATAATTCCATCAACACATAAATTAGTATATACGTGGAACTGTACAGGGAGTACTTTGACAATGAAGAAGATGGCCATTCAATACGTGCAGAAATTCACATATACAATGTTTATATAGCGTCATCTGTACTTTGATCTTAGGCATATTGTTTATGATAACTCATACAAGAAAAAAGCATAAGCAGTGATGTCGTATGCACACTATAGCACTGAATAAGTATAGTAAATGAAAATAAGGTGCTGTACCTCATAAATGCAGGCAAGTGCGGGTATGCGGTGCATTTCCAATGATTAATGGACTAGGGATATATAATGCACATTGGTGTAACAGATAAAGTTATAAATATGATTATGCTGGTACTGTAGATCTGCTATATTAAAAGCAAGCCAGGAAAAAATCCATGTCAACCTTTTCATAGTTGTGTACTAGGCTAATAGCCCTGGAGCCTTTACAAACCTAGCCCATAGGATTACCCTGACATCGTGCCATCCCAGAACCTCTGTTGAGTAGAGCCACTGGAGTGATCCCTGGGGTGAATTTTTTTATTTCCCATCCACTGATCAAGGTTTCTCTTGAAGAGGGCCAGTGAGGTGCTGTTTTACATGTATGGGAAGTCTAGCAAGGGCAGTCTCTGGGTTAAGAACCTGTCCCTCCAGCACATTCTGTTGATTGTAGTAATGAAGTTGAGGTCACTGGAGCTTGTGGTGCAGAGGGATTGGGATTTCTTTAGATGTAGCATTTCTAACAGAGCTGGATCAGACATGGCTTTGTATGTCAAGCAGAGATCTCCTTTAAGTAGGCGATATGAGACAGAGAATAGTTGGATATTTTTTGTATTATTTTTCTGCCTCCCAGCCATCAAATGTTCCATGACATTTTGACCCATCCATTTTCCATCAAGGAGTTAATTCTGATCAGCTGATTGGTTTCCTCATAGGCAGAGACCCCACAGGAGGTCTCATCCAGGATGCTATGCCTTATCACCCCTAAATCTGTACAGCAGGCAATAGGTGCAGCTCAAAATGCCAAGCTCCATGCATGTGCACTGTCATGCATGACTGGCTTCAGCTACATTGTTCTGTGCATGTAGGGCATACCAACTATTTGGCCTTATTGCTACTGATGTTTGCTCTTCATTGGTTACACCTTATTGCTCGCTAGATTTTAGTAATGCAGTGAATGAGTAACAATCTCTCAATCCCAGGATGGGTGAACCAACATTGGCTGCTCACTTCCACCCTCCCTCATGTGACCCCACCAACAACCAGGCCACTCTTCCAATTCAGGTCATATGAATCACAGTCAGGGTTTTTATTCTTTTAGGACCCAGGTTCATTACCCTGTGTCAACTAATTTAATATTTGGATGCCTTATGGAAGTAACAGGCAGTGGTAAGATGTGAATATGAGGGAACTGTGAGTAAAGGAGTATAGCAAAGAAAAAGGGACTTTGAGTCATAAAATTTGGAGAGTAGGACGTGGGAATCATGAAAGAATTGTATGGTGGCAAGAGTATAGATGTGAAAGTGAGAAGACAGAACATAAAAGAATAGTGGATGAGGCCAAGGTTTTGAATAACAGAATGTGAGAAAAGACAGGAGTATATAAATGTTTGATAACTGAGTCTGATACGTTCACTGAGACACAAATCATATGGCAGTAAGTTTTGTTGTTCCAGAATAAAATACAAGCAACTGATATTACACATGATTATCCAATTGAACCTAATCATGGCAGACTGTGAAGACTAATATAAATACATGAAACAAAGTACTAACCAGCTCAGATGGCATGTTCTGGAATATTCTTAACAATCATAATTCACAACTGACAGAAAAAAAAATGAAATCATCATTTAGTGCCAGCACAGTCAGTTACATTTTGTAATGTTCTCCAACAATGTAACAAGAGGTACGGACTGCAGAAAAACAAGCCACTCGTCCAAAGTATAGTGAATAAAATAATTTAATCCAAAACGAAAGGTTAAGCGCTTTCAACTGTACCAACACAGTCTTCTTCAGAACAATAAAAATACATCTGAAATCCCTTTATATACATCACTAATTCGAAAAACCCGCCAAAACCTTAAAGCAGCAATGTATATTAAAGTGTCTAGTGTGTTGAAGTAATTAATACAAAATACAGAAATTTTATGTATATACAATATAATAAATATAAATAAACATATAAATTGGATACTGAAGGACACTATAAAAATACAAAAACATTTTTAAAAAATTTTTAATTAAATACTAAAAATGGCTTGATGCTGATGTGGTCATTAATGCCAGGTGTCCTAGTGGCATCTGTGTAAATCTGCCATTTACTTTCACACAGGGCCAAGAGCATTTTCCAATTACCTCCCCTCAAAGAACTGTGAACTTGATCAATAATGGTAAAAAGAAATAAATGGTCACTACCTTTTTCAAGGATATGTCTATATAGTGCGTTGTTACTGTCCTGCCTCTGTATTCTATAATAGTGTTCGTATATGCGTTTTTTGAGACAACGCTCAGTTTTACCTATATAATAGGCAGGGCAGGACTTACATGTAGCTAAATATACCACCTGTTTCGAGTTACAATTACCTTTCCTACTCTTAATAGTGGTTTTATTGATATCATGAAGTTGAGTGATGGTATTTTCATTAATGTATTTACACTGTTTACAAGATCTACATTTGCGAGTGGCACAATGTCTAATGACCTCTACTTGTCCAGTGTTGGTTTTTTCTAATAGTCTTTTCAAATTTGGAGCTGTCTTATATACAATTTTAGGATGTGATTCCCAATTCTGTCCCATGTTGTGTTCCAAAAATACATCCCAATGTCTCATTAATATTTCTTTGATGAGATATACAGAAGGTGTATATGTTAAAACACAAACTCTACCAATGGGTTGAGGTCTTTTACCAACCTGACCCTGCCTATTGTCTGTGTTGTGTTGATCCAATTGACCCAATAGTGGGCAATATTTGTTACCCCATTCCTTTCTCACGTATTCAGTAATGTCCTTAAGCATGTATTCAGGGTAGGCACGATGTTGGAAAAGGTTGTAGATATTCATTATTTCCTTCTCAAAAGTCTCAAAAGTAGATGTCATCCTAGCAGCCCTTATACATTGCCCTTTAACAATGTTGCGGAAAATGTGAGGTGGATGGTTACTTGTATAGTATAAATAATCATTAGAAAATGTTGGTTTACGATATATACTAGTAGAAAAACCATCCTCCTTGTAACTGATCAACACATCTAAGAAAGGAATTTGTTGTACCTTAAATTCAAAAGTGAATTTAAGGAAGTTGGTAGATTCATTTAGGAATTTAATAAATTCATCAATCTTGTCTGTGGGAGCCTTCCATAAAATAAAAATGTCATCCAGGTATCTCACGTAAAGTTCTATGTCTTTGTAATATGTACTTGTAAATAGATGTTCCAGTTCCCAAGACAACATGACAAGGTTAGCGTAAATAGGGGCACAAGATGCCCCCATAGCTACACCCCTTGTCTGTCTAAAAAATTCACCCTGAAAAGCAATGTAGTTGTGGTCTAAAATTAGTGACATCATGTCGCAGATTAAACAAATTTTGTCCCAACTGTATCCAGAGTAAAGTCTTAAACTGTTTGCAAAATATTCGAGGCCTATGTCTTTAGGGATACATGAGAATAAATCAACTACATCTATTGTCAAAAGAGTCAAATTAGCATTCCATTTATCCTTAGTCAATTTTCTTAGAAAGTCCCACGAATCTTTGACAAGATGTGGTATCTCCAAATAAATGTGTTTTAACCATGTGTCAACAAGGACACCTATATTGTAAGTTTTAGAGTGTGAACCTGCCACAATGGGTCTGAATGGAGGTTGTTCAATGGATTTGTGAATTTTTGGAATTCCGAACATGTTGGCCATAATCGGATAATCTTGTTTTAAAAAAGTATAAATGTCATTACTAATCCTATTGTCAATGAGGTATTCTTCCAGAGCAAGGTCTATTCTTTTGTATCCAATGTTAATTTGATTTATTGAGATGCCTTCGTAGTTGCCAGATCCATGTAGTATGTTGTGTATACTTGTATTATACTCTTCAGTGTAATATACAACAACTCCACCCCCCTTGTCCGGCTTCATGATACGTATGTCCTTATTGTGTATGCACTTTCTAAGACAATTTCTTTCGTCTGTGGTGAGGTTGTCAGCAAAAAAATCACCATGATGTTTCTTATTATGGTGTTGCAACCAATATATATCCTTGCATACCAATTGTTCGTAATTCTTAACTTGTGGGTTGGCATTAGGAATATACGTGCTTTTATTTTTAAGTTTAAAATCTATCACCTCATCCGAAATGTTGTTGGAGGTGTCTTTATTATCTTTGTTCAATTTGTCAAATTGAGCAGCTAAATTTAACCTCCTACAAAACAATTTGACCTCTTTAATGTTATCCACTAAATTATTACGGACATTGGGGATAAATTTCATTCCTTTACTCATAAGACTAAAAAATGCTTCGTCAATGTCCACATCAGTGTAGTTGTAGACATTGAAACCATTGTGTGTATTTAAAATGTTGTTGTTACTATTGTAAGTAGAATTAGTCTTCAATGAAATGTTAGTATCCAGTGAAATGTTGTTGTCCTCTGGGTCATGTACCTCCACTTTCTGTGTACTGGTAGCTATTCCTGTACTAAAAATATTTCTATTGGATTGGTCAATACTGTAACTACTCATCTCCTTTGCTTGTTCCACTCTGGATATACATTTCTGGCTGGAAAAAAGCGTCCCCCTTGAAAATTTTCATCCCTGTGTGAACCATAACGTTGTTGTCTAGGTTCATAGTTACTTTGTCTAGTATCAAATACTTTGTTAGATGGCCAAACATATGCTCTGTTAGATTTGTAGATTTCCAAATCACGTTTCATTTTCCTGTTTTTCCTCTCAAAAATAACGTGTGCATTGTTCTCAGCTGCAGTAAACTGTTTCAAATATAATTCTTTCCATACTTCAAAATCATCATGTTTCAAAATATTTTGATTAATACTATCTATTTCATTAGCTAAAGTAATGAGTTTTTCGTCATGATGTTTAATCAATAATCTAATGAAGGAAAAACCAAACCCATCAAATAATTCATTAAATTCATTAATAATATCAGAATCATAAACGGAATTGTATGCAACTCCTAAAGGTAACTTAAAAAATCGAATTCCCTTTGGTACAATATTAGACTGTAAACACTGAGACAAATAGGCAATATCAATTTTTGTGTTTTTAAAAGATAATAATTTTTTACCAAAATCATATATAATGTCTTTCAAAGTACTGTGTGTTTGTAAATGCTGTTTCATATTAGAAAATTGACCCCTTTCTGCATCATTAAAAACATAACAGTCTCCTAAAAATTGTTCTATGAGGCCCTCTTGTGGCTTTTTTTGTATATTACAATTGCAATAGTCTTGTACTGTATTTTCACATTGAACGCAAGTATCTTTGTTAATTCTACTGTCCTTCTTGTCTTTCTTTTCTTTAGTATAATGAACAACATTAGCATAAGAAAAAGTACCTCTTTGCCCTTGTGTGTCTTTACGTTTGTTGTTCTCATATGTTTTAATCCCCAAATGAGGTTTGGGACGTGCTCCCGTTCTTTCAGCTTCTTGGCGTGCTTTGCAGAAGCTGAAATCAAAAGTAAGATCTTGTAACGGTGAACCAGCGTGGTTACCGTCCCTTATTTGTATGTCTAACACCGGCGGCGAAGCAAACCTTTCAGGCTGAATCTCTAAAGGCTCAGAATTTGAGCTGGAACAGTTAATTTGAATCCCTTCGGTCTGTGCAAACAGTAAAGGCATCTGCCTGTCAGGAGTAGTGAGACCATCTCCATTAGTCTTTTCCGTGACCGGAACCGGTGTGTTGGATCTCTCTGGTAACACGGAAACTGAATCAATATCCGAAATTTGTAACACTCTTTCTTTTTTGTTGTTAAAGTTACTTGTAAGGTTAGACAACAGTGAAAACAACTTGTGCACTTCTTTCTGAAGTGCCGCCACATCGGCACGCAAAGTACAAATAGAGTCAACAGGATTTGAATTTTCACAGACGTTCTCACCCACTTTGGACAATGAAGTAGACTGGAAATCCACAGGATCCGACATCATACGAATGACTGATAGCACCCACAAAAAGAACTCCAACAATGTAACAAGAGGTACGGACTGCAGAAAAACAAGCCACTCGTCCAAAGTATAGTGAATAAAATAATTTAATCCAAAACGAAAGGTTAAGCGCTTTCAACTGTACCAACACAGTCTTCTTCAGAACAATAAAAATACATCTGAAATCCCTTTATATACATCACTAATTCGAAAAAACCATAAAACCTTAAAGCAGCAATGTATATTAAAGTGTCTAGTGTGTTGAAGTAATTAATACAAAATACAGAAATTTTATGTATATACAATATAATAAATATAAATAAACATATAAATTGGATACTGAAGGACACTATAAAAATACAAAAACATTTTTAAAAAATTTTTAATTAAATACTAAAAATGGCTTGATGCTGATGTGGTCATTAATGCCAGGTGTCCTAGTGAAAGTAAATGGCAGATTTACACAGATGCCACTAGGACACCTGGCATTAATGACCGCATTAAAAAATAAAAATTTTTTTTTTTTTTTATAGTGTCCTTCAGTATCCAATTTATATGTTTATTTATATATATTTATTTGTATATACATAAAATTTCTGTATTTTGTATTAATTACACACTAGACACTTTAATATACATTGCTGCTTTTAAGTTTCATGGGTTTTTCAATTAGTGGCTTGTTTTTGTGCTATCAGACATTTTGTAATGTTTTCATACTCTGAGCAAGTTTCTCATGATCTCACCTGTAATCAAGCCTAACTGCATTCATTATAGAACTTGTAATAAAAGCAAGAACAAGTACAATAGCAGACTGACTATGTTTCTAACTGCTTCTCCTAGGCAAGCTTTGTCTATGGCAAGGCAGTGCTGTGTCTCTTGATCTAAACCTGCAATACAGCTGCAGCACTATGTCTCACAGAACACTAACATATTTCTGGACTATCTTGATCAGAAATAATTCTCACAGAACCCAAGTATATTCTCTGACTTAGTTTACTTATGTCTGAAATAATTTTACTAGAGAAAATCTATTCTGACACATGCTATTTTATATATATATATATATATATATATATATATATATATATATATATATATATATATATGTTAACAGAGTAGGGGACTAGTAAAACAAGCTTCAGGCTTGAATCCTTGTTTGCTTCTTTATGTAGTAAACCATATAGCATCATAGGGTCAGTTATCAAAAATCTACTTGCTTTCAAGAAGCTTTTACTTTTTTGTTCATGATGGAGTATAGCTTACTTTAGTGGCCAATAATGTCCAGCTGTGCACTTTTTCTGAGTTCTTTTTAGCAGACATTGTGCCTC
The DNA here is from genome assembly GCF_019279795.1 of Protopterus annectens. Classification (NCBI taxonomy): domain Eukaryota; kingdom Metazoa; phylum Chordata; order Ceratodontiformes; family Protopteridae; genus Protopterus; species Protopterus annectens. The sequence continues at coordinate 1,629,193,628 of NC_056732.1, forward strand.
CCACTAGTTGAGTTTGATCCTTTTGAAGTGTTCACTAAAATCATGTAAAATGATAGTTTTCTAGCATTTGAAATGAACAATGCTATTAAACTGGAAACCTACTTTTTATCTGTCAGCAAAGCTTTGCAGTTACAGATAAACTGTCTGCAGACTCAGAGAATTTATCAGAAAATGACCAAACCATGAACATTGAGGCATCTGTATGGTTAAGCATTAAAACAAATATTTAAAGGGGAAGTGACAAACAGTTCAGTGAAATTAAATTAAGTCTGATACATTGAGGAGAATACAAGCAAAAGCGTTCTTAGAAACTTCAATTTCATCAGTGTAAATCACAACAGTATAGAGTCTGTTCATTTAATGATAGCCAGAACACTTTTACCTAAAGGCTAAAAATCAGTTAACTAAGAGCATGCAAATAGTTTTCTACATCTTGGAGGGAAGTTAAAAAGGGGACAAGAATTGGTTGCATATTCTATCATACATTTTCAGTATGATTAAACCTAGCTTTAGAATAAGTAAAGCCAGTGGGTATAGTTATCTGAGGCATATCCCATGTATGGTGGGGCAACTTTTCTTTCAGAAAAATGTTTAGAGTTGAGTGTGTTTGCTGTGAGTTAAAAGGGGTTGAGGTTTAAAAATGAAAATGTACATATTTATTTTGTTCTTAATTTTTTTTATTGAAATGAAAAGTCTGCTGAAATGTAATGCGGGATCAAAAAGGTGAAAATGTCCAACTGCTTATAAGATCAGCCTGCCAAACATTAGTGTGTGTATCTTAAGTTACAAGTCAGAAACAAATACTCAAAAACTGTTATGTAGAATATGTGAGGGTAATAGCATCTTATCAGAATGACTGCTTTATCAATCATTTCATGGAATGTGAATGACATTACAGGTATAGACAAGAAGGAAATAGTGTTAAATTATATAAAGATATATTTGGTATGGAAGATGTGAATTCATAGCAGGAATTTGGAGAGAATTTGCATATTATTCCATAAGGTGCAATAAGTGGACTAGACTAGACAGAAGTTATATTTCACAGGAACCTGTGCATATAATTGAAAGCTCCTACTCACATCTAATAACTATTTCAGATCATGCACCAATAACAACTAAGATAAAAATGCATGGTAATAAAGTACAATGAGACACTGGCACTACCCCACATAACTGTTAAAAAGGGAGGAAATTAAGGACTAGATAGTAGAAATTATTTAAGAGTTACTAGGAAAGATAGACATTTCTTCAGAAGTTTATGCAACTGAATAAGATAACTGAAAGCAGAGTTTAACAACAGAATAAAAGGGATATAGTTAAGAAGTAACAATAATTATTTAGTGGGGCTGACAAAGGTTAAAGTATTGCAGAATAAGGGGAAGCTCACAGAATAAGAAGAGGAACAACTACAGAGTGCTTAAAGAGAATATAAGCGAGTATCCGTATAGCATGTATGAGTTTAGAAAGATTGCTGTTAAGCAACTGTTTTAATGATAACTCCAGAGCACAAAAACTGTTAACACAATGACTTAGGAGACAGAAAGTAGAAAAGGTTGTTACCAATTTTAAGGAGCCTATAACAATAACAAAAGATCATGTAGAGGAATTAGAGATATGTCTGAAATTTTATGAAAAATATATAAAGCAGAAGAATGTGAACATGAAGAAAAAACACTAATGGAAATATTTATGAAAGACTCAAGTATACCAAGATTAGAGGCAGATGAGGCCAACAATTAATAATTAAAATAGGAGATTAGATAAAAATTGGCTATGTTTAATCCATCTGCAGGAAGGTCTCCAGGAATATAGTATTCAGGTGGAGGTTTGGAAGTTAGGACGGAAGAAAATGATAAAAGATCTGGAAGATTTAGTTTAGCAGTGTTTTAAAAGGTGGGGAAGAATCAACATCCTGGAAGAAAGCTGTAGTACTGTAATGCCTAAAAAGGGTAAAGGCCCATCAAATCCAGTATCATATTGGCCCATTTCAGTTTTAAACCAACGAAAAGACAAAAGACATCAATTCACCAGAAGCTGAAGGGAACAAAGTGAGAAGGTTGGAGAGGTTGAATAGTAAAACTAACAGTCAGGCTGTAATTGTTAGAAATGAAATTATCAAAAGGAATGAAAAGCAACGGCAGCAACAACAAAAAATTCTGATCTATCTGTTAGACCGAAAACGAGAAATGTTAGCGCTAACACAAACGCCATACAAACCAAAGAAATAGTAGTCTCAGAGCAAAAAGAGAGCCAGTAAGTAATAGATGTGTACTAAAGAGTTAATAATCAGGTAACCTGGGCCCAAGTTATGGCACACGGAAGGAATGGCAGGTATAATAATCAATCAAAAAATGGATATGGGAGAACAGGTCAACAGAAGACAAATTGGTAGAAGAAAAATCAAGGATGGAAGACATAGGTACTGTGAATTTTAAAATTATTAATCTTTCAAATTATATTTTTTTTTTCAAAAGAAGAATGCTGTGTATTGAGCAAGGGATGGAACTTTTGCTTCAGCTCAGAAAGCCAATAATCTTTCAATGATAAATGAATTAAGAGACTATGTGAGATGTTTGAATTTGGATGTCATGTTTGAGAAATATAATGAAACTAAAGTTGAATTTTATAAACCTAGCTGTTTCAACCCACCATTGTGCAAGGAACTGGAGATGTTCTTGAATGTTTGTGAAGCACAGATAGTTGAAATATTAGATAATAAGGCTGAATTTAATTATTTTAATCTAACTAAAAAGTTAAAAAGAATGTTTTGATAAGCTAAACAAGAATGAAGTATTGCTGTTTAAAGCATAAGAAGGGGGCTCTATGGTGGCATTAGATAGGAAAGTATATGAAAGAAAAATGGAAGATATGTTATCAGATGAGAAAAAAAAGTAACAATGAAATAAGTTAAAAAGGGTATACCCTCATAGATTCCTGCATAGAAGAATGGTACTATACAGGAAGAATAGATGAGAAAACCAGAAGAAATTTAACTAATACTAATCCTAAAATAAGTAGGATCTTTGGTATACCCAAGATCCATAAAAATCTAAATGAGCCACCATTAAGACCTATAGTTGCCAGTGCAAATAGTAAAACTGAAGGCTTGTCTGTGTTTGTAGATAAGCACCTACAAAAAGTGGTGCCTAAAAACATTACATATATAAAGGATAGTTTTGACTTCCTGAAAAAGACAGAAGCAATAGAAGTGAATGAAATGGATCTATTAGTAACTTTAGATATTAATTCCCTCTATACCATGATTCCTAATATGGAAGGCATGGAGATAATAAGAATTGAGCTGTTAAGATCAAAAATGTTTTCTTCTGATACTGTCGGACTATTGATGGAAATCATTGATTTGGCATTAAGTTACAATTTCTTTAGAGTTTTATGATCAAATTTATGTTCAAACAAATGGTGTAGCCATGGGAGCTGCCCTAGCTCCCAGTTATGCAAATATTTTTATGGAAGGGTGGGAGGAAGTAAATATAGCATATAGTAAGTTTAAGAAATATATAGTCAAAATGGTCCATTTTATTGATGATGTTTTTTTAGTATGGAGAGGGTCAGTCAATGAATTAGTAAACTTTTTAAAGTATATAAATAATGTTTGTACATATGTAAAATTTACGCATAGTTATGATGTTAATAGAATTAATTATTTGGACCTTACTATGTATAAAGAAAACAACAAATTGATATCTAAAATATACAAAAAGGATTTTCAGAATAATATGTATTTACATTATTCAAGTCTCCACCCCAAAAGAACAAAAATGAATATAGTAAAAGGTCAGTTAAAAGTAACTTAACCAAAAATGCCTAGTTCTTAGAAGAAGCTAAAAATTTTTGTAAGAGAATGGAAAAAAGAGGGTATCCAGAAGAAGAAATAAAAATTTATTATATAGTGAAGTTGACAGTAGAGGGACTAATAGAGAAGTAGAAGAGACAAAGAAAGATTATTAATATAAGACAGCTATGGCAGTCCAAAATAGTGTAGATTCCAAAGCTATCAAAAGTATTATCAGTAGAAACTGGGGAATACTTAAAGGTAATAGTGAGATTGTCAACAAGATAGTTGTAGAACCCAGGTTTGTCCAAAAAATAGCCAAGAACTATAAATATTTTTTACAAAGTAAGCTCAATAAGCCTCAGTTAGTGGAAAGTAAAAGTGGGATGATTAAGTGCTTTAATTGCAACATGTGCAATTATTGATATACTGACCCTACCGAATTAGAAGTGGGAAACTGTAAGGTAAAAAAAGTGCCAGGAATATTCTCATGTAAAACTAAGAACGTAGTATATTTAATAATATGTTTGGAATGTAAATCCTTCTATGTAGGGAGAACCAGGAGAGAGCTATATAGAAGGATTTACGAACACAAATATGCTATTGCTAGTGGTGATGAGAGAAATGCAATGAGTAAGCATTATAAAGAGAAGAAATGTAAGATTAATTTTAAATGTTTAGTGTTAGAAGCACTGAAGAACATCGGTAATATAATTAATATAGAAGAAGAGTTAGGATGGTTAGAATATTGCTGGCAAGTTAGGTAAATGCATGTTTCCCCACCAGGTCTAAATAACAGTGAAGAATTTGTCATGTATTTAAAAATAAAAGGGTTGAAACATTAGGAAATAATGTTTGGTTTTATTTCTTGTATTGTAGATTTTTTTTTGCACTGTAGATGTTTTTATTATGGGACAAGGATATGCATCATGTGATGTTTTAAGCATGTGGATTTCATTTGCATGATTAATTGGTGAACCTCAGTCTGAAGACATCACTGTATGAATTAGAAGAGATGAAAGCACTTATTTGAGGAGTTTTATCCAAATAAAGTGTTGGTAATCCTACAGATACTGGAATTTATTATTACTTTGTTCATTTAGTTATTGCTTTATACGCTGCTTTTTGGAGATGCTTACATAGTTTGTTTTCTTTTGTATAAATGTGTGTTTGCCTATATCTTAAGTGGTAATTCAATAAATGTGCTTAAAATAGTGAGAAAGTCATACAAGAAAAAAATATGGTAGATTTGTGGTAATAAAGAGTTATTGGCAGGAATGGAAGATTACCCTGAAGTGTATTTATAGTCAACCTAAAACTACTCTTAAGGAATTTAAGAGAATTATAGGAGAGGTAATTAACTTCCAGCAGGGAATATTATTAATGGGTGGGGACTGAAACTTGATATGCAATAGTGAAAAGAAAATGCATCAGAGAGCTGGAAAAGCAAATATAACAAACCAGGGTAGATTTCTGAAGGAATATATGAAAATATTTGGGATGGAAGATGTGAAATTACTAGCAGGAACCCAGACAGAGGGCCAGATTCCAAAAAAGGTTCTTGGTGTAAGTCTGCCCTGATTGTAAAAGACTTAGTGTAAGTGATTTACTTCGGTATAACAGGCTTACACAGTAGGACAGATTCCAAAACACCTGTTCTCAGTCTGTTCTCTTTTCGAATGCAGGTCCACAGTTTACATTTTATTTCCCAAGGTACAATAACTGGGTTAGATTGGACAGAAATTATATTTAACAAGAGCAAGGGTATTTACTTGAAACATTTGAAGCACATCTAGTAATTATTTCCTATCATGTGTCAAGTAAAGATTAAGTTAAAGAGGCAGGGTAATCCAGTGAAAATGATACACTCATGCTTTCCTACTTACCTATTACAAAGAGTGGAATATAAGGAATTGGTAGTGGGAATAATTAAAGAGTTGTTACACAAGAAATACATTTTTTCACAAGGGATAGCAGACAGGTGGGATCAAATGGAATTCAAATTTAAAAATGTGGAAATGAGAGAAAAGATATGAGAAAGAAGTAATATGGATTAATTAGTGGGATTATCAAAAATTAAAGTATTGCAGATGAAGATGAATGTTACAGAACAAAAAGATCAACAGTTGTTGAGCGCTAAAGGGAAACTAAGGGACTATTTGGATGCTATGCATGAGTTTAGAAAGGTTGCTGTTAAGCAGTTATTTTTTGATAAAACCCCAAAGAACAAACACTGCTAGCACTATGATTTAGGTAACAATAAATAGAAAGGGGTAATGCCAAACTCAAGAAGCCTGTAACTATAAAAATATCCACAGACCCTACATATGAATTACAGAGATTTTGTAATTTCTAAGAAGAGCTGTATAGAGCTGAGGAATTGGGAACCAGGAAAAACCCAAATAAAAATATGCCAATGTTGGAAGAAGATGAGGCTCAAGAATTAATAGCTAAGATGGGAAGGGATGATGTAGAAAAGGTGATGTATAATCAATCAACAGGGAAGTATCCAGGAACAGATGGTATTCCTATGGAAGTTTGGAAGTTAGGAGGGGAAAAGTGATAAAGATCTGGAAGGTTTTATTTATCAATATTTTAAAAGGAGAGAGAGAGAGAGAGAGAGTACCAGCATCTTGGAAGAATGCTGTGGCGACTGTACTACTCAAAAGGAGCAATGACCCTTTAAACTCAACTTCATATAGACCAGTTTCAGTTCTGAATCATGATATAAAGCCTGTATGTCTACACTAGCTAAGAGAATGGCTAAGGTGCAGCCAAAGCTAACAGATATGGATCACTGTGGTTTTCTTGAGGGGGAGAAAACAATCTGACAACATTAACAGAATGATGCTAATTAAAAGGAAATCTGATTGCAAAAAAAACATTATGGCGGGAGGGTCTAGATGCAGAAAAAGTAATCCACAAAAGCTTCTATTATAGCAGCTAAGGGTAAGTAGGAAGAGACGAAGCAAATGATAATTCAAAACTGAGAGGATGGAAGCTCTTGACTTTGGATATGGATAGCAAGATACATGCAGTAAAATATTTTGTGTTCCTTAAGTATAAATAGATCAGGCATATTTATATCAACTAGAAAAAATAGAAGGTGTGGACCATAATTAATAATGAATTGAATGAATTTATTTAGGAGGAAACAAGGGCAATAATTAAGTGGGATAAGTTGTTCCTAGGAAACAAGGGCAATAATTAAGTGGGATAAGTTGTTCCTATCAAAGAACAAAGCAGTTTATGATTACCAGGTTTTAAGGGATACTTTAGAGATACACAGTTAAGGCTTTTGTACAAAACACAAGCAGAAGGCTACAAATCAAAGTGGACAGAAATTACATTGAAATGGTCAGGGAATCCTGAAATAAGGTTAAAGTAGGATTTTGGATCTAGGCACTTAAGCAGAATAGTAACAACCATGCAGATTACTGTAGTTACAAATTAGCAGAAAATATTTTGAGAACTAAGCCAACACAGGAATGGAGAAAGGAGATTCTGCCAATATGGATGACTGCAAGTAGCAACACAGAAAACAGGCAAAAGGGAACTGGAACTTACTGAAGAATTTTAGCAGAGGATCCAAGGTACTGGGAGCAAATTTCAAGGATGGAAATGTCATAGAGTGGAGTGGGGACAAGTTGAAGTTAAGACTGCAGGCTGGAGACTGACTTCCCTACCAGGGATTGATAACAGAGTTTAGGCATACAGAAAAGGATAGAGGAGTGGTAAAGGAAAGACAGCCTCTACTTGAGTTTATAGTCAAGTACAAAACAGAAGTTGGAGTTAAAAAGGAGATCATTGGTAAGGCATTTAAAATAACACATAACAACTGTAGGAATCAATCAGAAGTTAGAAAAGACTAAGAAATGAAAGCAGAAAGGCAATTTAAAATTAGGCAATGGTGAGGTATTTGTATGGTTTCTGTGTAGTAACAAAATCTAAGAAGTTTTGATTTTTTCATGGAAGTATTTGAATAGCTCTTTGTGTAGCCCAAGTAGACTTCAGAGATTTTTTTCCCCAAATAAACATAGTTGCTGGAGTTTCAATGAGAAAAAGGGGGGGGGTTCCTGGGAACATCCTTTTGGGGAATGCAAAGAGTTGACAGATTTTAGAAATTCCCTAGAAGGTAGTTTGTCACTGGGGGAGTAAATTATTTTAACTAAGAAAATTATTATTTTGAGCTGGGATGTAGAAATCATATTGCCTAGACTCAGTAAGGCCTACTAAATTTAATGCTGCTGACTGCTAAAAATGTTCTTACTAGAGAATACAAATTAAAAAAATCAAGTATAATAGTTGAATGTTGTAAAGCAGATAAATTAATTGGAAGTGGGATCTTTAGAAAATGGAATGAGCAAATTATATAGAAATAAATAGAATCTGTGCATACCTCTCAACCTGGAAACATCAAAAATCTGGGCAAGGCCCATGGAAAATAGGTACAAATCTGTATGCTGATTAGCATCTAATTTGCATACATAATTATGTTACCCCACCCACTCCAATGGAGTTGTGGGATACCAACTTTCAAACGTAAACTGAAGAACAGACAACAAAATATGGCACCAGAGTCCCCCTGCAGCCATTCCAATGTCCCATTACCTGGTTATTTCGCCCCATTTACCATAAACACTAATGTGTGCATACTGCTTTACTTCTACAATGATTATTTGGATTTTATTTTTACATTTTACACCACAACAATGCCCAAACACTAATAGACATCTGGTAAACAAAGCAATACTGTCTCACAATGAAAATAGACTTGGCATTAAAACTTTCCTGCCCTTGAAACTCACATTCATTGAAACCTACAACACATCTAAAGAAAATGCATCTGGTCAGTGGTGGATAAATATTACCTATGGGCTGTTTTCAAATCATTGGCCCCTTGTGCACAAAACAAGAAACATACATGTGTTCTTTTCTTTGATACACCTTCCTGACTTTATTAAATTATATTCCTTGTATAATACAACACACTTGTTAACGCATTTTAAATGTATTGTTTGAACATTTTTCCAGTAGGCTGTACTGTAGGCAATGAAACAAAATGCATGAATAAATAATGACAAAATTGCCCAATTCAGAACATTTCCATCATAAAAGTCTACTTCCACATCCACATTATAAATAGAATGACAGTAATGTAAGCCATAGGCATCTTGCACAACTTCTCACACTTATTTTTATTTATTTATTTATTTATTTTTTTGGGGGGGCAAAAGGTAAAAAAACAGGGACACATTTTAAACATTGCTTGTATAATTTTGTAAAGTTGCTAGAATAAAATGTGTTACCACCATGCATTTCACTGGCAAGTTTTGAACCCAGGACCCTATGCACTACAGTCAGAGCAACATACTACTATGCCAAAACAGCAGCTTTTTGAAAAATATCAAGACTGAAACTTAATGCCCATCATTTAGTGAATTAATTTCTCCCCACAGCTCTCAACCTCTTAGCAGAAAAAACCTGGACAAAGTTCACAGGTGATGGTGGCTAGGGACTTACCAGGCAGGGACACATTTCAAACATTGCTTGCATAATTTTGTAAAGTTGCTAGAATGAAATGCTGTGTTACCACCATGCATTTTACTGGCAAGTTTTAAACCCAGCCAGGACCCTATGCACTACAGTCAGAGCAACATACCACTATGCCAAATCAACAACTTCCTGAAAAATGGGAAGACTGAAAATGGCTATCATTTAGTGACTTTATTTCTCACTTCTCACCATAGCTCTCAACCTCTTAGCACAAAAAACCTGGACAAAGCTTACAAGTGGTGGTAGCTAAGGACTTACCAGGGACACATTTTAAACATTGCTTGTATAATTTTGTAAAGTTGTTAGAATAAAATGTTGTGTTACCACCATACATTTCACTAACAAGTCTTGAGCCCTGGACCCTATACACTACAGTCAGAGCAACATACTACTAAGCCAAATCAGCAGCTTTCTGAAACTTAATGGCTATCATTTAGTGAATTCATTTCTCACCATAGCTCTCAACCTCTTGGCAGAAAAAACCTGAATAAAGCGCACAAGTAGTGGTGGCTAGGGACTTTAGGCTCCTTTCACCCTGTACCCAAGGTACAGAGTTTGAGCCTGAGTACCTCTAGCCACACACACACACATACACACACACACACACACACACACACACACACACACTTCTAAATAACGTTGTGTGTCTTTTCCCTTACCTCTAAATACAGCCAACTTCTAAATAACGTCGTGCATCTTCTAAAAGTAAAACTCCAGTGAACGTTAAATAAATACAATAGATCCACTTCTCTTACCTCTAAATACATCCAGTGCTAACATTGTGTGAGTGTCTTCTAAAAGTAATCCAAACTCCTTTCCCTAGCCAGCTTCTTCAGCGCGAACGTTAAATAAATAAAACATATCCACATCCAGTGAATGTTAAGTGACTCTGGTGATTGCCGCATGCAAGAGCATTTGAACCAGAGTCAGAAATACGTATGTTTGAGTGCGAGTTGCAGTCCGACAGGCTGTTGGAGCTGACGTCATTGTGCACATGATCATGTCAGCTCACGAAGCATGAAAATTTAAAAAAATTAAAAAACAAAGCGCAAATAAATCGAGAATGAAGGGGTGCCATTTGGGAATCATGGCACCCCATTATTTGGACCCCAAAACTCAGTAAAAACTGAGTAATTTGGGACAGTTGAGAGGTATGAATCTGTGGCAGTAATACATAGCAAATAATGTTCAGAAAGAGGAGTGATATTACAGGCAAGGTAGGGCTTGAGCAATCTATATAATGTTAAACTGAAAAATAATTAAGACAGAAATCATTTTGTATAACACACAAAAAATATTTGTAATTGTTTGTTTTCTCTTTTAGAACTGAATGTATACTCATGTCAGTGACTGGTTTAATTTCTCCAAGTCTTTTGGGTTTCTAATAGGTTCATAGGTGCGTACTAGGCTAATGGCCCTGGAGCATTGCCCATAGATGTGCCCTGGCATTGTGCCACCCAACATTAGTTCCTAGTGCCTCTATCAAGTAGAGCCACTGGAGTAATCCCCAGGGTGAACTTTCTATTTCATAGGTTCATAGGTAGGTACTAGGCTATTGGCCCTAGGGCCTATATAAGCCTAGCCAAAAAATGTGCCCTGGCTTTCGCCACCCAAGAAAATTATTTTCCTGTGCACCTGTCGAGGAGAGCCACAGAAGTGATCCCTGGGGTGAATTTCCCATCCAATCATCAAGATTTTTCTTGAAGAGTGCTAATAAGGAGCTCTGTTTTACATAGATAGGTAGTCTGTTCCAGAGTATGGGAAGACTCTGGGACAGGAGTCTATCCCTCCAGCATGTACTGTTTATTGTGGTGACAAGGTTTAGGTCCCTAGAGCATGTAGCTCGGAGGGATTGGGATTTCTTTAAGTGGAGCATGTCCAACAGCTCTGGGTTTGACATAGCTTTGTATGTTAGGCAGAGATCGCCCCTGAGTAGGTGATATGCGTGGAGTAAAGCTGTAGTTTTTTGAGATGGTCTGCGTAGGGCATCTGTTTGTGGCCAGTAATCCTCTTTGTGAGGTATTTCTGTGGTTTTTCCAGTTGTTGTAGATGTCTTGTGAGGTACATACCAAAAGGGGTATTGTACTCTATAATGGGTCTAATGAGTGATGAGCAGAGGGGAACAATGACCTCTTTTTTTCTGGATGAGAATCCTTTTGTGATGAGATGAGCCATGTAGAAGGATTTCCTGACCACTGTGGTGATGTGATTATCAAAGGAGAGACTACTGTCCATCTGTGTCCCAAGGTCTCTTATCACATTTTTGGCATTAAGTAGACTACCAGCTATGTGGTAGTTCATGGGTACAGAGTTTTTATGAAAGGGGATAACAATACACTTTTTGGCATTGACTTCAGGCCATGGCTTTGACACCAGGTATCTGTCTCAGTGAGGCCCTTTTGTAGTTTGTCCACATTGTTAGGAGTTTTGATTATGGCTCCTAGTTTGCAGTCATCTGCAAACTTTGTTAGAAAAAGACCTTCTGTGTTAGCCTGCACTTCAGAGAAGTAGATACCAAACAGGAGAGGACACAGGACTGAACCCTGTGGTACTCCACTTGTTATTGGTCTGAAGTTGGATTTGGAATCCGCTACTTTCACAGTGTGGGTTCTCTCCGTGAGCCAGTTGGCAACCCATCTTTTGACATAGGGATTTATATCTAGTTTAGTGAGCTTATCTATAATTCCAGAGTGGGGGATGGTGTTGAAAGCCTTGCGAGATCTAGATAAGCTGTGTGAACCATTTTACCCTCATCTATGGCTTTGGTGACTGCTTCAAAAAAGTCAATCAGGTTTAGCAGACATGATCTGCCTTTTACAAATCCAAACTGGGTAGGGTCCAGAGTTTGTAGATTACCAATGTCTTTGTTTATGAGTTCCATGATGATACGTTCCATGGTCTTGCAGACCAGGCTCGTCAGGCTAAAGGGGCGGTAGTTCCCGGGGTCTGTTGTGGCTCCCCATTTGTGGAGTGGGATAACCGTCGTGGTGCGCCATTCAGTGGGTACAAAGCCTGAGGTGAGGCTATGATTGAACATGGTACTTAGGTAGGATGCCAGTTCATTCTGTAGTTCGTGTAGAATGCAGCTTGGGATATTGTCAGGTCCCATGGATGCTGTGTTCTTGGCTTTGGAGAGTGTGTTTTTTACCTGTGCAGCCGTGATTATAGGAACTTTGCATTCTTCTGGTATAGAGATGGGCCCTCTAGGGGGTGAGAGGGGAGTAAAATTAGCACTGAACCTGTCTGCTAGGATGCTGGCAATATCAGTTGGTTCTGTATATTTAGTGTCATTGTGCTATAATCTAGATCAAGGGAGGTCATAGTCTCCCTAAACTCATCACTCATCAGACCAATGAAATGTATCTGACCCGAACGATTTGATGAATATGCTTCACCTCAAACAAGGCGGAGACTTAAACCACCTCAGTGTCACTGCTCAACAGAAGGCACACAAAACAAAATAATATAGTTAGTTCCCTAGGGGGGGGGTGGTAAGCCACAAAACTATGGGCTAGGCTTGTAAATGCCCTCGGGCAGATAGCCTAGTATGAACCTATGAACCTATAACTCAGAGCAGATCTGGTACTGCACATTTCTTTTATCACCTCTATATTTGTAAGTATTTTCATTGATCTGTTCCCTCTTCTGTACTCTTCTAACAGTGACACTTTTTGTCTTAATTGCTTTATAGCTTACTCTATTCAATACTTCCACGATGCTATTTGATTTCTCCCCTTCCTTTCCCTTACTGCCCTGTGTTTTTGTGGCTAGGCTTTATCTATTATTAATTTAGCTGCACAGTAATATATCCTATTTGCTTCTGTTATATCTTGTGAATTTCTATTATTAATCCTGATTACTGTATTCATTTGTTTTATCAGACATCTAACATTATGCATCTTATTGACTTTCTGTAGTCTTTTTCTTTCATTGATCTTAATATGTCTATCCATCTCTATTAAATCAAGCAACTCCTTCCTTAGATCATTTTCTTCTAAGCTGAGGGCACATTCTGTATTCCCCATTTCCTGTGGGAATTCTACAGTAAGTTCCAGAGCATCTTCCTATTCCATATTCTCATCAGTTTCATCCTGTGTCACCCTTTGCTCTTTCATATAGGTACTCACTGGCCTATCACTCCACAACATTAACTGTGTCAGAGTTGCCACAGTTTCCTGTTCCTACTCTTGTTGTGCAACTCCAACCAAACTTTTGAAGTGGTTTCCTATGGAAGGCTCCAAAGTATCTTCATATTGTGAATGATCAGATGTTTCCTGCTCCACTGGTTTCTCCTTAATTTGGGGATGCATTGCTCTATCTTGCTGTGATGTTATCAGAGTTAGATTTTCTACAATAAATCCTTCACTTCACATGTAATCCATAACCCCAGTTTCAGTTTCTTTAAATTCTCTATTACTAATCCTCTTTTCTACTTTCCCTCTTTGTTTTCTTATTTTTTTTTTTGTATTGTAAATTTTCAATATCTGGATTTGCTTGTATTTCTTTTCAACTATCTTCGGTGCTGCTCTTTTTTGCATTGATTAGTTTTGCTTTCTCCTTTGCATAAATATTGCACCGTATTAAATCTCTTTTTCTTTCCCGTGTCCATATTTCTAAAATATCTTCTGCTCCTCCTGTTTCTCCTTACTTGGGAGACATGATATATAACTTGTGTTAGACTTTCTACACTAAATCTTTCACTTCATAAGTATTCCATAACTTCGGCTTCTATTTTTTTAATTTCTACTTTACTAATATTCTGTTCTGCATTCCCCCTTTGTGATCTTATTTATTTTTTTTGTGAAATGTTCCATATGTGGATGCCTTTGCCTGTATTTCTCTTCAGATATCTTAGGTTCATAGGTTCATAGGTAGGTACTAGGCTATCGACCCTGGGGCCTATACAAGCCCAGCCAAAAAGGTACCCTGGCTTTTGCCACCCAAGAAAATTATTTTCCTGTGCCACTGTCGAGCAGAGCCACAGAGGTGATCCCTGGGGTGAATTTCCTATTTCCCATCCAATCATCAAGATTTTTCTTGAGGAGTGCTAATGAGGAGCTTTGTTTGATATGGATAGGTAGTTTATTCCAGAGTATGGGAATTCTCTGGGACAGGAATCTATCCCTCTGGCATGTTCTGTTTATTGTGGTGACAAGGTTTAGGTCCCTAGAGCATGTAGCTCAGAGGGATTGGGATTTCTTTAAGTGGAGCATGTCCAACAGCTCTGGGTTTGACATAGCTTTGTATGTTAGGCAGAGATCAGCTCTGAGTAGGCTATATGTGATGGAATAAAGCTGGAGTTTTTTGAGACGGTCTGCGTAGGGCATCTGTTTGAGGCCGGTAATCCTCTTTAAGAGGTATTTCTGTGGCCTTTCCAGTTGTTGTAGATGTCTTGTGAGGTACATACCAAAAGGGGCGTTGTACTCTATAATGGGTCTAATGAGTGATGAGTAGAGGGGAACAATGTCCTCTTTTTTTCTGGATGAGAAACCTTTTGTGATGAGTGTGTCACATAGAAGGATTTCCTGACTACTGTGGCAATGTGATTATCAAAGGAGAGATTACTGTCCACCTGTGTCCCAAAGTCTCTTATCACACTTTTGGTGTTAAGTATACTACTGCCTATGTTGTAGTTCATGGGTACAGAGATTTTACCAAAGGGGATGACAATGCACTTTTTGGCATTGAGTTTGAGGCCATGGCTTTGACACCAGGCATCTGTCTCAGTGAGGCCTTTTTGTAGGATGTCCACATCGTTAGGAGTTTTGATTATGGCTCCTAGTTTGCAGTCATCTGCGAACTTCATTAGCCAAAGACCTTCTGTGTTAGCCTGTACTTCAGAGAAGTAGATACCAAACAGGAGAGGATCCAGGACTGACCCCTGTGGTACTCCACTTGTCACTGGTCTGAAGTCGGATTTGGAGTTTGCTACTTTCACTGTGTGGGTTCTGTCAGTGAGCCAGTTGGCAACCCATCTTGTGACATAGGGATTTATACCTAGTTTAGTGAGTTTATCTATAATTACAGAGTGGGGGATGGTGTCGAAAGCCTTGACAAGATCAAGATAGGCTGTGTGAACCACCTTACCCTTGTCTACGGCTTTGGTGACTGCTTCAAAGAAGTCTATCAGGTTTAGGAGACATGATCTGCCTTTTACAAACCCAAACTGGGTGGGGACCAGAGTCTGGAGATTACCAATGTCTTTGTTTATAAGTTCTATGATGATACATTCCATGGCCTTGCAGACCAGGCTCGTCAGGCTAATGGAGCGATAGTTCCTGGGGTCCATGGTGGCTCCCCCTTGTGGAATGGGATAGCCATTCAGCAGGCACAAAGCCTGAGGTGAGGCTATGATTGAACATGGTACTTAGGTGGGGTGCCAGTTCATTCTGTAATTCGTGCAGAACGCAGCCTGGGATGTTGTCTGATCCCATGGATGCTGTGTTCTTGGCTTTGGAGAGTATGGTTTTTACCTGTGCAGCTGTGATTACAGGAACTTTGCATTCTTCTGGTATAGAGATGGGCTCTTTAGGGGGTGAGAGGGGGGTAAAGTTAGCACTGAACCTATCTGCCAGGATGTTGGCAATATCAGTTGGGTCTGTATATTTAGTGCCATTGTGCTGTAACTCAGAGCAGATCTGAGTGTTGCCATTGAGATTCTTGACATAGCTATAGAATGCTTTGTGGTTGTCTTTAGAGAATCAGTGGCAATTTTGTTTTCATAACTAGCTTTGGAGGATTTTATCAGGGATCACAGCTTCTTACTGAAGCTGACCAGGGAGCTCTTCCACTCATGGGATTTTACTCTCTTTTGCAACAGTTTCTTCCTTCTGTTGTACAGTTTGTTTATGGCAGGGGACCACCAGATTGGCTTCCTTTTTTTGGAGGATAGCATCTTGGTTCTGTTTGGGATAGCATGATCCACGCACTCATGTAAGTGCTTATAAAGTGCAATTGTGTAGGATTCAGTAGTCGTAACTATACTGTCCATCTGCATGGGTGTCATGAAGTTCACCACTTCTGTCTTAAGAAGCAGGAAGTTGGCTTTGGAGAATTTTTTACCATGGTTTCCTTAATGGGGGTGGGGGCAGGATGTGGATATCTAAGGTAATTAACTTATGGTCGGATTGGACCAATGAGGCGTTGACTTCAGGTGTGGAACACCAGTCGCTCATATTGGTAATAACTAGATCTAGGATATTGTTGCCCCTGGTGGGGTTGTTAATAAGTTGATCCAGGGCATTGGAGTTTATGAATTCCAGAAAACGTTGAGCAAAGGAGTTGGTACATGATTAGTTTTCCCAGTTAATGGTGGGGTAGTTGAAATCGCCCATTATTAGGGTGTTTGGTTGAACCCTAATATTTTCCAGTACATCAAGAAAAGAGGAGTGGGAATCCTGGGGCATGGTGGATGATCTGTAGGAAGCTACAATTTGGATTGCAGTTCTGCCCAGAATTAGTTGCACTTGGATAACCTCGGCTGCATTATGCTGAGCAACTAGCCTGGAGGTGTGGATATCCTTAGTGAATATGGACACACCACCGCCTTTGGTGTTCCGGTCCAGGTTACATGGCCGAAAAGTGTGGTATGAGTTATAGCCTGGTAGTGCAGGGGTGCTCTCTGGCGCCTTGAACCAGGTCTCAGTCACTGCACAGATATCGATCTTCTCCATTTTAAGGAGTGCCTTGAGTGAGTGCATTTTGAGATTTAGACTTCTAGCATTGAGTAGCATCACCCTCAGTTTTTGCTTGCCTGTTCCTGTTACAGTAGTGAATTTGTCATTTGAACCTTGCCTAAAAAAGGCACTATAGGGGGGGCAGGAACCTTAGCCAGTATCCAGAATCCCAGGGGTGACAGGTGCAGGCCATCTCTGGCAAAGCATCATGGTCTGTCGACCATGTCATCCCAGGCAGACAGATACTGGATCCGTTTATAATGACACCAGAAGCTTAGCCAATTGTTGAAGTCAATCATTTTGTCCTTGTACTGCGGCATCATTCTAGTTGATGGCAGAATGCTACTCAGGGCAAGAGTCATACCTGCCTGGGCTACAAGATCGGAGAGCTCTTCCATGTCTCTTTTCATGTAGTCCAGGGAGGTACGTCTCAGGTTGTTCACACTAACATGGACAATGACAGAGTCATATTTGTATTTGTTGTGGGGTGACCTGAGTGCGTGGGTTATGTGGCGGATCCTGGCACCCGACAGGCAGCTGACAGTAACCTTCTCCTTGTTTAGCCTGGTGAGTGGGACATCAGTGTGCTTGACTATAGAGTCACCTATGACTAGTGTGTTGGGTACGTTGTTTTGCCTTATTGGCTGTGGTTGAGTGGCACACTGAGTCTGTGGGCTATGTGTCATTTGGGTTGTGTTGGGGGGTGGAAGTTGCTTGCATTTCTGCTTTGGAGGTCTCTGTTGCTTGAGCAGATTATTATTGAGAGCCTCCGTGAATGTTTTTGTGTTTGTATGTGTGGATTTTGGTGGTGTAGATTTAGTGAGACTATCTGATGAGTGTGGTGTGGTGCAAGTGTTTACCTTCTCTTCTTGACTGTCAAGTTCAGTCTTGATTGGAGAGAGCTTTACCTCCAGTTTGGCTAGATAAGTGCATCTCTCACAAGTTGTTGTGTTGGATGGTAGGAGGAGAGGGTTGTCTGTGTACATGATGCAATTTCTACATTGCCCAAGATGCCCATATTCATCAGATAGACAGGATAGAACACTGGGAGCTGACCCTTGGACATGCCTAAATAAAAAACTATTTTCCTCTAGATAAGTGAGGAAAGTGAGTACAAGAGCTGTTTTTCTCTAAGCAAGTGAGGAAAGTTAAGTACCAAAACTGTTTTTCTCTAGGTAACGAGGAAGGTTGAGTGCTGTAGTAATTAGTAGGTTATTTAGTGCTTACAAGTTCTGAACAAGTGCTGATCATGAATATGCAAATTCAAGTGCTAAAACTAAGAATCTGTATCTGGACTAAACTAGTTACAGGAAAGGGGGGAAACAAGTGCAAATGCGGGCTTTTAAATCAGAAAGTTGAGAGAGATGGAAAAATTGCCCAAACGGCCAATAACTACAAATTCTGGGCCAGAACCACTCCTTATGTGGTAGATAGGTTCCTAGTGCTTACCACTCAAGTACTTGCTAAATCACTTTTATTTCTGGCAACATCATTAGCAAAAATCTTAAAATGAATAAAATTCACTTAGTCTGGTAGATCAGTTCTGAAAAAATAAACACTGTTTTGCTAAGAAAAAGGCTAAGACACAATCAACGAGTTCCAGAAGTAGCACATGGCATCAATTCAGGTAGCAAAAAAAAAAAAAAAAAAAAGGAAGACATGCCATTCTCTCTCTTTTATAATCAGGCTGCCTTCTACCTGTAGCAGCATAAGATACATTCAGTACTGCTCTGCAGTATGACCCAGCATATGTGCAAACTGTTTACCATGTGTGCCATGTTACACAAGATTATAGCTGGAAAGCAGTTACAGCAGGGTGGGTTCTAGTAGGGACCACAGTTCCCAGCACCACAGGCAGTGACAGCTGAGACAGATGATGGGTAGAGGAAGAGCCAGCAGCAGGAGATGGTGGGGGGCTCAATACAATCTGGCACTAGCAAAGAGTCTGTGGACTGAACGAGCTTTACAACAAAACTATACAAGAACAAAGACAATACATAACAGTAAAAATGATGCATACGAAAACACCAGACTGTACTTACCCATGCTTGGGCTGGCCAACCCAAGTAACAGCATACAAATGGTAGGGCACAGCTATCACCATTTGTTCAATATTTAAGTTTTCCTCACTCCTCCGTAGTAGATCAGTGGCCATGGATATGCACTTCCTGACTCTCCCTGTGGCCAATCTGGCTGAAATGGGTATTCTGCGGCAATGTAGCAATTGTCTTATGTACACTGACAACCCACTTGACCCGCGGTGGTGGTGCTGTGGTAGCGTTGTCGCCTCACAGTAAGACGCTGTCTGGTTCGATTCTCAGCTAGAGCATCTTCTGCGTGGAGACATGCGTGAATGGGCGTACCTTCATTGAAGGTTGTGCGTCAGGCCTGGCAAGCCGGTAAGTAAAAATCAACTGCCAATCATTAGCGGACCGGAGTTCCGCTGTGGCGACCCCTAACTGGGAAAAGCCAAAAGACACAAACACTGACAACCCACTTATTCTTAATAAAGCAGATAGTATATGCAACAGGTACAAATGCACTTTAATGCTGGATGCAAAACTCTCTCATACAACCAAAATTAATCCTATAGAGGTTATCAGTGACACTTAAACGTGCCTACTGCACAGGTTAAAGACCCTACATAAAACTACTTATGTTGAGGCACTTTAACTTTCCTAAAACACTTAAGACCTCCTGCACAGTACAATCACAGAAAGGGTCCTCAACCATCACATAAACACTCCATTAAAACACCACTCACAGCTACACATAGTAACACTGTATCCAGTGCCTCCACTGCTAAGCCCTTATGGCAAACCAGCACACAGCCAAATTTCCTGGTCACTGATGTCCCCCTCACCAGACTGAGTAGGGAGAGAGTCAGGGTTAGCTGCCTTTCCGGGGGTAGGATCCATCCAGTCACACAGGCACTCATGTCATTGAACCACAGGTACCAGTATGACTCATAGTCCACATGGGTGTTAATGACCTGAGACATACCTCCATTGACTACATGAAGTGAGACAAGAACAAGCTCACTGTTATCTGTCTCAGGCAGGTATGAGCCTAGCACTGAGCAGCATACATTTTCAAGGATGATGCCACCTTACCAACAGAAAATGACTGATTTTAACAACTGGCTTAGCTTCTGGTGTTAGTCCATGGGGGTACAATATTTGACAGCTTGGGAGGACATGGTTGACAGACCATGCTGCTTTGCCAGGGATGCTTTGCATGTGTCTCCTCTAGGCTTTTGGATATTGGCAAAGACCTTTTCAACCCCCATAGTGCCTTTTATTAGGCAATGCCAAACTGATAAACCTACCGACTTAACTGAAACTATGAAATAATATCTCAAGGTGGTACTGCTCAATGCTAGAAATCTTAACAAGAAACTCCACTCTCTGCAAGCCTTCCTCTCTCTGCATAGTGTATACATTTGTGTAGTAATGGAGACATGGGTTAAAGTTGCTGAGAGTACCCCAGCAATGCAAGGTTATAATGCCTTCCACACCTTTATACCTGCCACTGCGCAGGAGGGAACTAAAAGTGGAGTGTCAGTATATTAATGCAAATCTCACATCCAGACTAGTTAAAGTGAATGACCCACTGAGGCTCATACATGTGCAACTCACAATAAACAGGGTGCTGTGTCATATCCTTGCAACATATATGTCCCCCCTCCATGTCCCAGGAAACCTATACTACCTATCTCAATGTACTAGAGTCTCTCACTGTTCAGCCAAGTACGGTATTCATGGGGATCTCAACTACCCCTCTGTAGACTGGAAATCACACCACTTCTAATGCACAAATCCAGCAATTCCTAAACTTTGTTAATACCAACATTCTAGAGCAGTTGGGTTTTTTTTATACCACATATGGTGCTAAAGGGGGGGGCCTTCTACATTGCCCACCTGATCATGAAGGGATTCACATCTAGATCAAGGGAGGTCATCGTCCCCCTGTACTCATCACTCATTAGACCTATGATTGAGTACAATGCCCCATTCGGAATGTATCTGACCCGACACCTGCAGCAGCTGGAAAGGCCCCAAAAGTTCCTCACCAAAAGGATAAAGGGTCTCAAAATATGTCTTATGCTACCCGACTGAAAGAACTCCAGCTCTATTCAGTCTCATACCGCTTACTCAGAGGTGACCTGTGCCTGACATATAAGGCCATGTCAAACCCAGATTTGATGAATATGCTTCACCTCAAAAAATCTAGATCCTCAGAACCACAAGGGCGGGAGACTTAAACCTTGGCATGGTTATTAATAGAACGTGCTGGAGGGACAGATTGATCACCCAGAGACTCCCTATGCTGTGGAACAAAATCCCGGTACATGTGAGGCAGAGCACCTCGCTGGCCTTGTTCAAGAGGAATCTTGACCAATGGATGGGAGATCGCAGATATACCCCAGGGATTACTTCAGTGTCACTTCTTGACAGAGGCACAGCAAAATAATAGGCATAGTTTTATTCAAACTAAAGGGGTGGCGAAAGCCACATAACTATGGGCTAGGCTTATAAATGCCCTTGGGCAGATAGCCTAGTATGAACCTATGAACCTATGAACCTATGAACTGGTCTGAAGTCAGATTTGGAGTTTGCTACTTTCACTGTGTGGGTTCTGTCAGTGAGCCAGTTGGCAACCCATCTTGTGACATAGGGATTTATACCTAGTTTAGTGAGTTTATCTATAATTACAGAGTGGGGGATGGTGTCGAAAGCCTTGGCAAGATCAAGATAGGCTGTGTAAACCACCTTACCCTTGTCTACGGCTTTGGTGACTGCTTCAAAGAAGTCTATCAGGTTTAGGAGACATGATCTGCCTTTTACAAACCCAAACTGGGTGGGGTCCAGAGTCTGGAGATTACCAATTCTTTGTTTATAAGTTCCATGATGATACATTCCATGGCCTTGCAGACCAGGCTCGTCAGTCTAATGGAGCGATAGTTCCCGGGGTCCATGGTGGCTCCCCCTTGTGGAATGGGATAGCCATTCAGCATGCACAAAGCCTGAGGTGAGGCTATGATTGAACATGGTACTTAGGTGGGGCGCCAGTTCATTGTGTAATTCGTGCAGAACACAGCCTGGGATGTTGTCTGATCCCATGGATGCTGTGTTCTTGGCTTTGGAGAGTATGGTTTTTACCTGTGCAGCTGTGATTACAGGAACTTTGCATTCTTCTGGTATAGAGATGGGCTCTTTAGGGGGTGAAAGGGGGGTAAAGTTAGCACTGAACCTATCTGCCAGGATGTTGGCAATATCAGTTGGGTATGTATATTTAGTGCCATTGTGCTGTAACTCAGGGCAGATCTGAGTGTTGCCATTGAGATTCTTGACATAGCTATAGAATGCTTTGTGGTTGTCTTTAGAGAATCAGTGGCAATTTTGTTTTCATAACTAGCTTTGGAGGATTTTATCAGGGATCACAGCTTCTTACTGAAGCTGACCAGGGAGCTCCTCCACTCATGGGATTTTACTCTCTTTTGCAACAGTTTCTTCCTTCTGTTGTACAGTTTGTTTATGGCAGGGGACCACCAGATTGGCTTCCTTTTTTTGGAGGATAGCGTCTTGGTTCTGTTTGGGATAGCATGATCCATGCACTCATGTAAGTGCTTATAAAGTGCAATTGTGTAGGATTCAGTAGTCGTAACTGTACTGTCCATCCGCATGGGTGTCATGAAGTTCACCACTTCTGTCTTAAGAAGCACGAAGTTGGCTTTGGAGAATTTTTTACCATGGTTTCCTTAATGGGGGTGGGGGCAGGATGTGGATATCTAAGGTAATTAGCTTATGGTCGGATTGGACCAATGAGGCGTTGACTTCAGGTGTGGAACACCGGTCGCTCATGTTGGTAATAACTAGATCTAGGATATTGTTGCCCCTGGTGGGGGTGTGGATAAGTTGATCCAGGGCATTGGAGTTTATGAATTCCAGAAAACGTTGAGTGAAGGAGTTGGTACATGATTAGTTTTCCCAGTTAATGGTGGGGTAGTTGAAATCGCCCATTATTAGGGTGTTTGGTTGAACCCTAATATTTTCCAGTACATCAAGAAAAGAGGAGTGGGAATCTTGGGGCATGGTGGGTGATCTGTAGCAAGCTCTCTGTACAGTTCTGCCCAGAATTAGTTGCACTTGGATAACCTCGGCTGCATTATGCTGAGCAACTAGCCTGGAGGTGTGGATATCCTTAGTGAATATGGACACACCTCCGCCTTTGGTTTTCCGGTCCAGGTTACATGGCCGAAAAGTGTGGTATGAGTTATAGCCTGGTAGTGCAGGGGTGCTCTCTGGAGCCTTGAACCAGGTTTCAGTCACTGCACAGATATCGATCTCCATTTTAAGGAGTGCCTCGAGTGAGTGCATTTTGAGATTTAGACTTCTAGCATTGAGTAGCATCACCCTCAGTTTTTGCTTGCCTGTTCCTGTTACGGTAGTGAATTTGTCATTTGAACCTTGCCTAAAAAAGGCACTATAGGGGGGGCAGGAACCTTAGCCAGTATCCGGAATCCCAGGGGTGACAGGTGCAGGCCATCTCTGGCAAAGCATCATGGTCTGTCGACCATGTCATCCCAGGCAGACAGATACTGGATCCGTTTATAATGGCACCAGAAGCTTAGCCAATTGTTGAAGTCAATCATTTTGTCCTTGTACTACGGCATCATTCTAGTTGATGGCAGAATGCTACTCAGGGCTAGAGTCATACCTGCCTGGGCTACAAGATCGAAGAGCTCTTCCATGTCTCTTTTCATGTAGTCCAGGGAGGTACGTCTCAGGTTGTTCACACTAACATGGACAATGACAGAGTCATATTTGTATTTGTTGTGGGGTGACCTGAGTGCGTGGGTTATGTGGCGGATCCTGGCACCCGACAGGCAGCTGACAGTAACCTTCTCCTTGTTTAGCCTGGTGAGTGGGACATCAGTGTGCTTGACTATAGAGTCGCCTATGACTAGTGTGTTGGGTACGTTGTTTTGCCTTATTGGCTGTGGTTGAGTGGCACACTGAGTCTGTGGGCTATGTGTCATTTGGGTTGTGTTGGGGGGTGGAAGTTGCTTGCATTTCTGCTTTGGAGGTCTCTGTTGCTTGAGCAGATTATTATTGAGAGCCTCCATGAATGTTTTTGTGTTTGTATGTGTGGATTTTGGTGGTGTAAATTTAGTGAGACTATGTGATGAGTGTGGTGTGGTGCAACTTAGTGTTTACCTTCTCCTCTTGACTGTCAAGTTCAGTCTTGATTGGAGAGAGCTTTACCTCCAGTTTGGCTAGATAAGTGCATTTCTCACGAGTTGTGTTGGATGGTAGGAAGAGAGGGTTGTCTGTGTACATGATGCAATTTCTACATTGCCCAAGATGCCCATATTCATCAGATAGACAGGATACAACACTGGGAGCTGACCCTTGGACATGTCTGAATAAAAAACTATTTTCCTCTAGATAAGTGAGGAAAGTGAGTACAAGAGCTGTTTTTCTCTAAGCAAGTGAGGAAAGTTAAGTACCAAAACTGTTTTTCTCTAGGTAACGAGGAAGGTTGAGTGCTGTAGTAATTACTAGGTTATTTAGTGCTTACAAGTTCTGAACAAGTGCTGATCATGAATAAGCAAATTCAAGTGCTAAAACTAAGAATCTGTATCTGGACTAAACTAGTTACAGGAAGGGGGGAAACAAGTGCAAATGCAGGCTTTTAAATCAGAAAGTTGAGAGAGATGGAAAAATTGCCCAAACGGCCAATAACTACAAATTCTGGGCCAGAACCACTCCTTATGTGGTAGATAGGTTACCTAGTGCTTACCACTCAAGTACTTGCTAAATCACTTTTATTTCTGGCAACATCATTAGCAAAAATCTTAAAATTAATAAAATTCATTTAGTCTGGTAGATCAGTTCTGAAAAAATAAACACTGTTTTGCTAAGTAAACGGCTAAGACACAATCAACGAGTTCCAGAAGTAGCACATGGCATCAATTCAGGTAGCAAAAAAAAAAAAAAAAAAAAAAAAAAAAAAAAAAAAAAA
Organism: Protopterus annectens; assembly: GCF_019279795.1. NCBI lineage: Eukaryota > Metazoa > Chordata > Ceratodontiformes > Protopteridae > Protopterus > Protopterus annectens. The sequence goes on from NC_056732.1 coordinate 1,629,218,684, forward strand.
GGAAGACATGCCATTCTCTCTATTTTATAATCAGGCTGCCTTCTACCTGTAGCAGCATAAGATACATTCAGTACTGCTCTGCAGTATGACCCAGCATATGTGCAAACTGTTTACCATGTGTGCCATGTTACACAAGATTATAGCTGGAAAGCAGTTACAGCAGGGTGGCTTCTAGTAGGGACCACAGTTCCCAGCACCACAGGCAGTGACAGCTGAGACAGATGCTGGGTAGATGAAGAGCCAGCAGCAGGAGATGACCATGCAAGATGGTGGGGGGGGGGGGGGGGCTCAATACAATCTGGCACTAGCAAAGAGTCTGTGGACTGAACGAGCTTTACAACAAAACTATACAATAACAAAGACAATACATAACAGTAAAAATGATGCATACGAAAACACCAGACTGTACTTACCCATGCTTGGGCTGGCCAACCCAAGTAACAGCATACAAATGGTAGGGCACAGCTATCACCATTTGTTCAATATTTAAGTTTTCCTCACTCCTCCATAGTAGATCAGTGGCCATGGATATGCACTTCCTGACTCTCCCTGTGGCCAATCTGGCTGAAATGGGTATTCTGCGGCAATGTAGCAATTGTCTTATGTACACTGACAACCCACTTGACCCGCGGTGGTGGTGCTGTGGTAGCGTTGTCGCCTCACAGTAAGACGCTGTCTGGTTCATTTCTCAGCTAGAGCGTCTTCTGTGTGGAGACATGCGTGAATGGGCGTACCTTCGTTGAAGGTTGTGCATCAGGCCTGGCAAGCCGGTAAGTAAAAATAAACTGCAAATCATTAGCGGACCGGAGTTCCGCTGTGGCAACCCCTAACCGGGAAAAGCCGAAAGACACAAACACTGACAACCCACTTATTCTTAATAAAGCAGATAGTATATGCAACAGGTACAAATGCACTTTAATGCTGGATGCAAAACTCTCTCATACAACCAAAATTAATCCTATAGAGGTTGTCAGTGACACTTAAACGTGCCTACTGCACAGGTTAAAGACCCTACATAAAACTACTTATGTTGAGGCACTTTAACTTTCCTAAAACACTTAAGACCTCCTGCACAGTACAATCACAGAAAGGGTCCTCAACCATCACATAAACACTCAATTAAAACACCACTCACAGCTACACATAGTAACACTGTATCCAGTGCCTCCACTGCTAAGCCCTTATGGCAAACCAGCACACAGCCAAATTTCCTGGTCACTGATGTCCCCCTCACCAGACTGAGTAGGGAGAGAGTCAGGGTTAGCTGCCTTTCCGGGGCTAGGATCCATCCAGTCACACAGGCACTCATGTCATTGAACCACAGGTACCAGTATGACTCATAGTCCACATGGGTGTTAATGACCTGAGACATACCTCCATTGACTACATGAAGTGAGGCAAGGACAAGCTCACTGTTATCTGTCTCAGGCAGGTATGAGCCTAGCACTGAGCAGCATACATTTTCAAGGATGATGCCACCTTACCAACAGAAAATGACTGATTTTAACAACTGGCTTAGCTTCTGGTGTTAGTCCATGGGGGCACAATATTTGACAGCTTGGGAGGACATGGTTGACAGACCATGCTGCTTTGCCAGGGATGCTCTGCATGTGTCTCCTCTAGGCTTTTGGATATTGGCAAAGACCTTTTCAACCCCCATAGTGCCTTTTATTAGGCAATGCCAAACTGATAAACCTACCGACTTAACTGAAACTATGAAATAATATCTCAAGGTGGTACTGCTCAATGCTAGAAATCTTAACAAGAAACTCCACTCTCTGCAAGCCTTCCTCTCTCTGGATAGTGTATACATCTGTGTAGTAATGGAGACATGGGTTAAAGTTGCTGAGAGTACCCCAGCAATGCAAGGTTATAATGCCTTCCACACCTTTATACCTGCCACTGCGCAGGAGGGAACTAAAAGTGGAGTGTCAGTATATTAATGCAAATCTCACATCCAGACTAGTTAAAGTGAATGACCCACTGAGGCTCATACATGTGCAACTCACAATAAACAGGGTGCTGTGTCATATCCTTGCAACATATATGTCCCCCCTCCATGTCCCAGGAAACCTATACTACCTATCTCAATGTACTAGAGTCTCTCACTGTTCAGCCAAGTACGGTATTCATGGGGATCTCAACTACCCCTCTGTAGACTGGAAATCCCACACCACTTCTAATGCACAAATCCAGCAATTCCTAAACTTTGTTAATACCAACATTCTAGAGCAGTTGGTCCATTCTCCTACCAGGGGTACAAACATCTTTGACCTTGTACTCACGAACATAGTGAGGAGCAATGTTCCTCACCTACTGTAATACCTCCACTTGTCAGATCTGACCATAAGGCAGTATTACTTCAAATAAAATTAAATCTGGGGATCCAACAAAACCAAAAGCCTTTAGGAACTATTCCAAGGCTAACCTCTCTCTCTCTACTAAGCAACACCTTGACTAAATTCCAAGCACCCCCAAACCCAGTAAACACCATAGAATACGTTAAGCTAGTTACAAAATTTCTGTATAGCCATATTGATAGCTGTATAGACCAAAATGTGCCCACTTGTATTAAGAATTAGACAAATTCAGAAGACAAGCCACCCTGGTGGAACCACACTATCAATCGGTTATACAACAAAAGAATACAAATCTTGCCAAGTGTAGGAGGAGCAAAGCCATACATACTAAAAGCTCCTGACCAATCTAAACAGACAGCTAAGAGGGTTAATTAATACTTCAAAGGCTAAATTTGAAGAAAAAAATAGCTTCTCAAGCAAAGGACATCCACAAAGCTTTCTACAGCTATGTCCGTAACCTCAGAGGAAATATACAATGCACAGAAATTAATGTAAATGGTATCACCCACACTGGAGGCCATTGCTAACTTTTTGGCTGACAGGTTCAGCTCAACTCCCCCCCCCCACTCCCCCTGATTATCCAAAGGAAATACCACATAACACAATCTCCCCAACCATTACTAGAGCACAGATCATTAATGCACTTTCCAAGGCCAAAAACACTGCATCGATGGGCCTCAATATCCCAGGATGTTTAATAAATAGCTAGAAACATGATCTCTCTAGTCCACTTGAATCACTTTTCAAATGGAGCCTTCAGTCAGGTTTTGTACCCAAGGAATGGAAGATGGCTACAGTCATTCCCCTGCACAAAGGAGGTCCAACCACTGATCCGGGTAATTACCAGCCATAACTCTTACCAATCTCATATGTAAGGCCATGGAAAGAATCATCATGGACATGATAAATGAGGACATAGGGCAAATGCTTGACACATCACAGTTCGGTTTTGTTAAAGGAAGGTCATGCCTATTAAATCTCCTGGATTATTTTGACAGGGTCACCAAATCATTGGATGAAGGTAAGACTGTGCACACAGCTTACCTCAACCTGTTCAAGGCTTTTGATGTAATACTCAACTCAGGCATTATAGACAAGCTCACTAATTTAGGTATAAACCTATTTATACCCACTGCATAGCCAACTGGCTCACTAATGGGACCCAGGAGAGTCAAAATAAGTGAGGCCACCTCCACCAAGAGGCCATTCATTAGTGGATTCCCCCAGGGTTCAGTATGGGCCCGCTCCTTTTTGGCATCTCTTTCTTTGAAATGAAAACAAATGCTGAAGGTTTGTGGCTAAGTTTGCAGATGATTGTAAGCTGGGGGGTTATCATCAATCCCCTTACAGACACTAGCATTCTTCAAGAAGGTCTATCTCTGACTAATAAATGGTGCCTAAGCCATTGTCCTAAACTCACTGCTAAGAAATGCATAATTGTACCCTTTGGAAAATCAACCAATTCAGCTAATTACCATGTTAATAATACACCCCTAAGAGTCAACCCAATGGGCAGGGATTTTGGTATGCACATAGACTGTAGCCTTAAATTCAATCACCATGTGGCCACAGAGGTGAGGAAATATTTTTATGTTGTGCAACTTATAAGTAAGGGCATGGCATCTTGGTTTAAAGAGGTCATTATTCCACTGTACTTCACCCTTATCAGACCAGTCATAGAGTACAATGCTCTCTTTTGCATGTACCTGACTAAGCAGGTCTACTTTAGAAGCTCGAACTTTCAAAACTTTCAACTTCACATGGTCGAGACCATAACATCAAAGTTTTGAAAGTTCAAAACTTTAATAAAAAAAATAAAAACAAATATTTTTTACATTTATAACCCCCTACACCCCCTCTTAATTAAATATACCAACTCTGAGATCACACTACAGCGAAGAGAAAGGCAAATTTCCCCTTCTACACTGTACGGCGATCTCCATTTAAACCATTCAAAGTTTCAAAACTTCGATCTTATGGTCTCGACCATATGAACTTCGAAGTTTTGAAAGTTTGAGCTTCCAAAGTAGACCTGAGTAAGCATATGCAGCAACTAGAGTGACCTCAAAGATTCCTTACAGAAAGAATACAAGGTGTAACAAACTTGCCTTATGCAGAGTGCCTTAAAGCCATTTCCCTCTGCTCAGTCCCTATACAATGCTGAGGGGTGATCTATGCCTGGCTTACAAGGCATCTGCAAACCCCACACATATGAATCTCCTACATGTTTGTAGTCAATGAGTACGAGAAATACAAGGTTTAGGGACCTGAAATGTCTGTGACATAAGCAAAACATGAGGGAGAGAAAGATATGTGTCTCAGAGACTGCTGTTTGTTATCCAGTTTAAGTACAACCTAGTAAAGTGGATGGAGAATAGGAAATTTACACAGGACCTGGCACCCATGTCCCTTATGGACAGAGGTAGCTTATAAATGATTGGCCCTCAGTATCCTATTTGGATGCACAGCATCATTATTCTTTCAGGAAAACTTGGCTATGCTTAGAAATGCCCCTGTCACCCTATTTGCCCAAGTCAATTTTGCTATTCATATGTAAGCAAAGAGATATGACACCTCTTCTTATGGCAAAAATAGAGAAATATCCTTTGAATGTGCTACAGTCTTGGCATCCATCATTCAGTGGAGATGGCCATTGATGCTTGTCAGAAGTAAATAAGGTGAAGTCAATAGTTTCACTATAACAGTTTCCATGACTCATTGTGATCATGCTGTGTTATGTACATTGTCAGTACTCTACAGGGAGAGTTTTGATACCCTGATGGTTATATGTTGTTTAACGGTGGTTATTTTTCTTCTACACTAGTCTAACATGCTCTTGAAATGTTTGTTTTCTGACACATCTACTAGTTGTTCTTTTATGGCTTCATTTGATAATACCCTGGTATATGGAATGTCAATTAGGCAGATGGGACTTCAAATCCATTGAAATTCATTGAGGGCTAACTTGCAGCAGTCTAATCACTTACCATGCATATGTGAAGTAAGGTAACTATGATATGTATATGTGACAGCTTCTATAGCTCATTCTACTCATGCAGTGATATATACATTGCCAATACACTGGCAGAAGGTTTTTAATCCCCTGCTGGTTGGTATATTGTTATTCAATGTATACTTTCAATCTTCAACACTGTTCTAAAATATTGCAGAAATGTGTGTTTTCTGCCTCCTTCACTATCCATTCTTCGTGGTTTCACTTGCTAATACACACTGGTATGCAGAATATCACTGCCAAAGGCAGTATACTCTCTTGTCTTGCTGTCATGTTCCAGTCCCCTGAAATGTATTTTTCAGTCACCTTTTCAGTGACTGATTCTATGGCATGCCTTGCTAATGTCTTGAACTAGACAAATACTAGACAATAGCAATGATATATATCAGTATAATATGTACTTTAACCTCAGCCATCAGTGATACTTCCCCCTGTTATTGTACATTTTTTTTTGTGTCTGTGTCTGTGTGTGTGTGTAGATATATATATATATATATATATATATATATATATATATATATATATATATAGGCTTGCACTCACTTTGTCGAGCGCACTTTGTGCGTTTGACATTTTTGCGAAACTGCCTTTGGCCGAACTGAAATTATGAATGGCACAATGTCGAAACTTACATTAGCGAGTATTTGATGTTGTAAGGTTCGACATTGTGGTGCAGCTCGCACTATAGTGGGGATTGGGAAATGTACCCTTTCCCTCAGTGTAGTGCGATCTCGGAATTTGTATATATAGGTAGGGTGTGTGTGGGGCACAGCCCCCCACATGGGGGTGCAGGGGGGCTTGCCCCCTGCAAAAGTGTTTGTTAATGTTGAGCAGAAGTGCAGCATTTCAGTTAAGTCGACATTTTCATATTTTTGATTTTACTAAAATGCTGCCTTCAACATTTTTTTGTGTTCAGTGTTAAGATTTCCGAACATGTGATTCGGACATCTTAACACTCGAACGGAGTAGATTCGACTATGTGATAGTAAACCATCTATATATATATATATATGAGAGAGAGAGAGGACAATGAAATCTAGTACTGAGGAAATGTAGTTTTCGAGCCTTAAGGTTAATAAACACGTTCTTTAAGCAAGAACAAACCAAAAAAATGAAAACTAGTTGTACAGGAATGCTTATCAGCATATGATGTGGTAAAATAAACTGTTGTCATAAATACTATTGTAAGATCCATTTTAAAGATCACCTTGCATTCTTATTAAAAACAAGAAAACAGGATGCAAGCTGGTATTGCTTATTTAACCCACACTTTATTAAGTAAAAACAAAAGATAAGTCAGAGCTTCATCAGATCTAAGTAATACATATAAGTAACAAGTAATATATACTTTCCAATTTAGCATATATAAAAAGCCATGTAAATTATAATGAAGGCATTAATCCAAGAGCACATAAACAAATAACATTCAGTGGCAGTGACTGGAAAGGTGATACACATCTAATTTGTATTTTTATTGGGATCGGTGCTCTAAGTACAAGCCACTATGCATCTGACTGTTCATAGGTAGGTACTAGGCTATTGGCCCTAGGGCCTATACAAGCCCAGCCAAAAAGGTACCCTGGCTTTTGCCACCCAAGAAAATTATTTTTTGTGCCACTGTCGAGCAGAGCCACAGAAGTGATCCACGGGGTGAATTTCCTATTTCCCATCCAATCATCAAGATTTTTTTTTGAAGAGTTCTAATGAGCTTTGTTTGATATAGATAGGTAGTTTATTCCAGAGTATGGGACGTCTCTGGGACAGGAATCTGTCCCTCCGGCATGTTCTGTTTATTGTGGTGACAAGGTTTAGGTCCCTAGAGCAAGTAGCTCAGAGGGATTGGGACTTCTTTAAGTGGAGCATGTCCAACAGCTCTGGGTTTGACATAGCTTTGTATGTTAGGCAGAGATCACTTCTGAGTAGGCGATATGCAACGGAGTAAAGCTGGAGTTTTTTGAGATGGTCTGCGTAGGGCATCTGTTTGAGGCCGGTAATCCTCTTTGTGAAGTATTCCTGTGGCCTTTCCAGTTGTTGTAGATGTCTTGTGAGGTACATACCAAAAGGGGCGTTGTACTCTATAATGGGTCTAATGAGTGATGAGTAGAGGGGAACAAAGACCTCTTTTTTTTCTGGATGAGAAACCTTTTGTGATGAGGTATGCCATGTAGAAGGATTTCCTGACTACTGTGGTGATGTGATTATCAAAGGAGAGACTACTGTCCACCTGTATCCCAAGGTCTCTTATCACACTTTCGGTGTTAAGTATACTACCGCCTATGTTGCAGTTCATGGGTACAAAGTTTTTACCAAAGGGGATGACAATGCACTTTTTGGGATTGAGCTTGAGGCCATGGCTTTGACAACAGGCGTCTGACTCAGTGAGGCCCTTTTGTAGGATGTCCACATCGTTAGGAGTTTCAATTATGGCTCCTAGTTTGCAGTCATCTGCGAACTTCATTAGCCAAAGACCTTCTGTGTTAGCCTGTACTTCAGAGAAGTAGATACCAAACAGGAGAGGACCCAGGACTGAACCCTGTGGTACTCCACTTGTCACTGGTCTGAAGTCGGATTTGGAGTCAGCTACTTTCACAGTGTGGGTTCTGTCAGTGAGCAGTTAGCAACCCATCTTGTGACATAGGGATTTATACCTAGTTTAGTGAGTTTGTCTAT